>NC_040242.1:7520833-7823863 GCF_001444195.1 Xiphophorus couchianus | reverse complement strand
AAATAGGATAGTTATCGATCTGTTTTTTTAACAGCCACAACCTAAAATCCCATTGAACATTTGTTGACTTTGATGCCACAATTTCTGACAAGAAGAGTGTTTAAATAAACAATTTAAGAATTTAATTGACTATTACTACTACTACAAAAAAAAAAAAAAAAAAAACATCTAGCAGAGGTGCAATTTGCTAAGGGACATTTAACCAAATATTAGTTTGCATTTCTGTATATTTTTGATTCCTCAAAAAATTCAAACTTTCCCTCTCAATCCTTGTCTTTCAATACTGAAGTAATTAAAACATTTCATGAAGAAATTTTGTTCAAACTTTATATAGCCATAAAACATGTTAAATCATAAATACTGGACGACATTTCAGAGCTTCTGTCCCTGTTTGAAGCTAAAACGCCCCGTACCTTCGGACACAGCGGGTACCAGTAGAGGCCTTGGAAGGTGCTGTTCTCTTGTCTCCAGCCGTCCAGAGGAAGCAGCACCTCACCCAGAAACACTTTCCTTTTCAGGGGCCCTGAATGCCAAACAGATGCCTGCAGTCTCTTTCCAAACAGCAGATGGCGCTCTATATTATACTGTAAGAAGACCAATAAAAAAATGTTAAACTTACAATAGAAAAGAACTGCACTTCTATCTATTAACAATTATTTCATGCTCCTTATTGATTATTTATGCCCCTTAAAGACTTTTAACCTTAAATATACCAATCAGTTAGCTACTATTAATGTCAATTAACTATAAATATATGAGGGGTCATAATTAGATCACAAATCGTTTTTTGACAGAAAATGGGATGCTTTTTCGCTCGTAGCGATTGTTGAAAAATGACGTCATACTTATAATACTTTATCTTATTACCTTAAAAACCTCATTATAAACAGGGTCGGTCGTGTTTTTCTTCACCGCTGTCTTCAGTTTACTGTTCTTGTCCGGCAGCACGTAGAGTTTCACGTATCTACACAAGGGAATAAACACAGGACGATGAGGCTCAGGCGGTGAGCGATTAGGCGTTTGAAACATTCTGTCATGAGGCTTTTCTTACGGGTGACTCTTCTTCTTCTTGCTGTTTCCGTACGTCAGGTTTCTGCAGGCGCCCACTGTGATTTCCAGACAGGAGCTGCTGCTGTTGTAGGCCACGGCGAGCTCCATCTCCCCGGTTACAAGGATGCCCTCAAAGACGCCACTCTCGGTGCCAATGCTACTGATGCTGCCCTGGGAGGTCAATAAAAAACATTTCTCCTCATTTTATGTCTCAAAGGAAAGAAAGATTCAGTGTGAAGAGCAGATCACAGTCCGTCTTCTGATTTCCTAATTAGAGGATGTTGTTTGAGGATGTGTTGCTGTTATCTCTGATCACTCACTCTGTGATTGAAAGAGTGCTCTGAGCTAAATGAGGTTTCTTCCTCTGCACCGGTAGATGAACCTTCGTGGTCGCTGTCTTTGCTTTTCTTGAACAAGTTTGGAAGACTTTCACGTTTAGAGAGCTGGAAAGCAAAACAAAACAAAAAATCAACAGTTTGTTTTGCTGGGTTTTTAAAAAATTTTTATTTTTAAACACACAGATAATTTGTGATGATGACAAATAACGTTCAGCAGCTTTGATTGACTTACGGAGCAAGATTTGCTGATGTCCGTGTCTGACAGGCTCTTTTGGGTGCTGTAGCGAAAACATGTCCCCTTTTGGTTTAGGTCAACTGTCAGCAGGTCTCCTCTTACATCATGTTGAGAATTGGAAAATTCTGCAATGAAAAAGTGAAGTTGCACACTACAAATATATAGACAAGAACCAAGTAGCTGCTGAGCTAAAAGATTTGGCCCGGATAGCCTTAAAAGGCTCTTCGGGCATTGATATCTTTATATCTGTTGTGCTTCTGTTTCTGAAGCCTCTGCTGATGCAGTAGTTATAAAACATCGAAGGGATTTTTTTTTCTCTGTTGTATGAGTTTGAGCGTATTTCCTCTGTGGTTATGACTGTGCGTATATTCAGCTTCCTGGGGGACAGATGAGGGCATATTGATATAACATCCGAAGGAAATCACGTTTCTGGATCAAATTTGACTGTAAAAGCACTCATACCATTTTGTTACGTTATAAACAACAAACTTAAACGTGGATTTGTTTGTGATAAACCAAGGTAAGTAACTTTGTAATTGTGAAATGGAAGAAATATAATGCACAAATTTACAAATTAAAAACTGAAAATAGCAGCATGCATTTGATTTGAACCTCTAGTACGTTCATTTCTACTTAGTAAATACGGTACTTATGATGATATTGTACAACCTCAGTATAAAAACAGCTGTTCTGTGAAAGTGTCAGGGATTTATTTTAACGAACAAACAAGATCAAAACACCTCAGCAGAATAAGTCCTTGTCACAATCTGCTGCATATCGTGTGAGGAAGATGAGAAGATTTCAGCTTTTTTTGCGGAACACCATCTTACACATAACCCTAAAACCAATTCTCACGAAACATGGTGGGAACGCTTTGAGCAATCCACTCTCTCATATTTTGTCATATAGTTCATGACTTCAAGGAATAGACTGGGCTTCCTTTTATAGAACAATCTTTCGGCATTAGAAATTGACTGCTTTGTGTGAGACTGTATGTGAGTAAATTTGAAGCTGTCTATAGAAGTGGATTAATCAGATTATATATATTTGTAAAAATAAACTAGGAAGCTGCCCGGAGCTAAACACAGGGCAATACTAGGAAAAAAAATAAACTTGCTAGAGGTTAAAAAAGATTATAGACTGGAGGGATGTTCATCTTCTCAGACAACGACCACAATCATACAACCAGAGCTACAATGGTGGGTTTTGAGGTTGTGGGAAGATTTATAACTTGTTTTTCACACTCAATATTCATCCAACCTGATGGAGATTATGCTTTGCAAAAGTCTCTAGATCAGTGCTTCTCAATTCCAGTCCTCGGGCCCCCCTGCTCTACATGTTTTAGATGTGCCTCTTTACCAGAACAACTGATTGAAATGATTGCATGACGTCTTCTGCAGCCAACAAGTACTGCAGAAGCCTGTTAATCACCCAAAGATTCAATCCAGGTGTGTGGTAGACGGGAAACACCTAAAACATGCAGGGCAGGGGGGCCTGAGGATCGGAATTGAGAAACGCTGCTCTAGATGAACAAAATGGATAGGCCTTACAGACTTTATAGCAGAGAAAGTTGGTCCTACAAAGTATGAACTGAGGGGCATTGAAATGCACAACAAACTTTTTAGATTTTTATTTGAAAAACAAATGAAGTGAAGAAAATTGCTTTTTTCTTCTCCTTTTATTTCAAAATATACTTGCTATTTTCTGTTGACTTATCCCATGAAATCTCACTAAACCTTGGTGGTTATATATCTATAAAATGTTCCCAGGGTTATGAGTTCAGCTTTCAATGTGAGAAAAAAGAACTTACTTCTAATGTGACTCTTGAAGCAATCCTTAAGATCCTCCATAGATTGTGCAAAAGCCTTTGAATTCTTCAGTTCCTGCAGATCAAAACACAAAAGCAGTCAGTCAGTCTGTTGAGCTGTTTCACCTCTATGTCAAGTTGGAATATTTCAGTGCTTTACCCTAAATTTGCCTCTAAAATCCTGTTCCAGGTGAGGTGGAGGAGTTGGAGGCACAACGGATATGTGTCTGTAACATTCAGGAAATAATCAGAGAAAATGCAGAAGGAACTAATGAGAGAATGAGTAAACACAAAGGTAAATCCTACCTCTGCACAGTGTAGAGGTTCAGTAGTTTCTCTCCCACTGTCTCATATTTGTCTGTAAAAGTGTGAAATACTGTAGATTTATACTCATGCAATAAAAAAAAACATGATAAGTGCTTTATATTCATGCAGTCTGAGTTCAAACAAACCTTTGGTGGCAGAAAATTTCTTTGCCTTTTCTTCCAGAAACCATTCTCCTGATCTGATCTTCACTTCCCTGTTGAGAGGAGACAAAGACGATCATAAAACAGTTCAAATTCTCTAAAAGAAAGTGCAGAAATTATTGTTTTATCAATTTGTTTTCGTTTCAATCACCTCCATCCATGTATATTGAACTCAAGCTCATTATTACCCTAAGTTCCGCAGTGCAAAAATAAAAAAAAATCCTAGCAAGTATTTTTGATCTAGTTTCTGGTGGAAACATCTTAGTACACTTGAAAGAGGAAAAAACTAACTTACAAGTAACCTTTTAGCAAGACATACAGTAGGAGCTTGTTTTAAGAAAATCATACAATAATATTGATAAAAAGAACTAGTTTTTGTGGCAGATTATTCACTTATAACAAGATATTTTTCCCATGGTACCAGTGAAATAAAATAAAACACTAGTGGCAGTGGAACTAGTACTTTTTCAATTGTATTAAGATTATTTGCACTAGAAGTTAACAAAAATACTTAATAAGATTTTGTGTTTTAGCTTATTGTAAGAAAAATTCAGCAAAGAATGGCATTGTGGGCTCACTTTATGCAAACACTTTATGCTCTCTAAATACCAGCCAGTTGTTAGAGATGCAAGCCAGGAACATAGATCTTCTCAGAGGAAAAACAAATGACCACTTTCCAAGTGGGTTAGGTGTAAAAGAAACTTTAGTGTCTGTGACAGCACCTCATCCCACTGTTAAGTTTGGTGGAGGTTATGTGAGGCTGCGTTCTTGTTTATTTTCCAAACTATGAAATGAAGTAAAAAGGGACAAAATTGCAAATATGATATTGAAGAAGAAGAAGAAAAAAGAAGAAATGAAGAAGAAAAGAAAACTCAGAAAGTGGTTGTGTTGCTGGGTCTGGATCAAGCACTTTCTGTTAAAAATCCAGGTTTTCTCGTCACTTCTTATAACTAACTTCTTTTGTCTCTTTGCTGGAATCTTGGGAAACATTTCACTTTTATCACAGTTTGTTCACAATAGAGACCTACGGCCGCTTCACAGCACAGTGGCTTTAACTGACTCAAAGTGAAAGTCTCAATTATATAACCAACCAACTGTGCTAGTGGCGGTTCACACATCTCATTTCTTCATTCACCGAGTCACGCAATTCATCTGCACGGCTGCATCACCCACCTGTAAGCATGGCACACGGTGCACTTCCAGTCTGCAACCCCCACACGGCACCGGCTGCAGATGCGGTGGCTGCAGCCGCGGCACACGGCGCCGGTGTTCCAGAACTTCCCCAGAGGCCTCTGGCACCGGGCGCAGGTCCTCTCCCCGTACTGCCGGGCGTAGCTCTTTGCGCCCTTCCTCCGTAGGTCCTGCAGATCGCACTTCATCTTCCTGAAGTAGAAAGGGACAAAACCACGGATCTTTAATGCCTTGGCTTATAGCCCCTCTCTTTTTAGCTGCAGTTTGTGTGTCGGCAGCAGCTGTGGAGATGCTGTTCTTCCTTGCGATTGGGGAAGGTAGATGAAGGATGGAAGAACTGCAAACATGCAGTCAGTCGTGTCTTGGGAGTGGCCCAGTCAAAGTCCAGACCTTACAGCAAAACGTGAAAATGTATGTCCACGTGTTTCACGATATTTTGCAAAAATAATAAAGTGCAAAAACAACAAAGTTGATAGAGATTTACCTCAGAGGACTTGGTGCTCCATTAAAACGCAATAAAATATGTAGAATTTGTGACTGTAATACTTTGTGAGAAATTAGCTGGATTTGCTCATAAAACAGACTGACTCTACAGCTCACTAATGCATCCGTTTTTGTTTTTTTAAAAACAAAAAAACATTTGTATTTAAAGACCAACACATACGTCATATTTACACTGAACTGTTCCTTTTTAGGACCTCCATCCGAGCTGTCAGTTTCTGACTCATCCTGCGTTACTAAGAAGCAGTTTCATCGCAAGACCTTCATGTTAGCACAAAACTACTCACCTGATCCTCTCCTCTTCAATCTTCCGCAGATGTTTGTCTCTGTGAAGAACCTCCAGGACGCGTTCTCTCTCCAGAACTTGGAGAAAACTTAAATCCATCTTTAGAAGGCGACAGTTTCTGCTCAGATGTATCCGCTTCTGTCCTCTCTGAAAGCGCACCGCTCTGCTTTCCTCTGTTATGACTCCACCTCCTCTCGCTCTCTCCTCTTTAAACCTCCCCCTCTAACAGGTCCTCCCCCCCAGACCTCCTCTTTTGCCTTCTGGAGCAAAAAAAAAGATGAAACACAGAGAGATAGAAAAGGTCAGCGTGATTGCATCTTTTCTTTCTTCTGACTGTGATGTCATCGAGACGTAATTCCTGCCTCAGTCAGATACGATGCAATTTTCTTTATACATGACTAAATTACATAATTCTAGCCACAAAAAAAAGCTGGAAATACCCCGTTAATGTTCTTCTCTTCACAGTAACTTTAGAATATAATACTTATTTTAGGGTTCCAGAGAAAATGAACTTCCTCTTTTCTATTTTAGTTTGTCCTTCAGACAAAGTCCTGTGTCAGAATCGCTCTCACCTTCTTCAGACGTTAAACCTGTTCTCTCTCCGCTGCAGGAAGTGCAGTGGCGCTTCAATGATGTCTGCAAAACAAAAACCAAATGCCAGGTCTTGCATTATTTATGACTGTTGTGCTCCGGTGGCCTAGTTTCTCTTCTAATACAGAAAACCTATTCAGCTCATTCATCATCCCTTTCTGTAAGAGTTTCAGCTTCACTGCAAAAAACTAAAATAACTGTAAGAGAGAGAAGGGAGCATACTATAAAACGCTTAAAAAAAGGAGAAATAAACTCTAATATCTTAAAGATCCTAGCCAGTTGTGCACTTGCAAGAAAAACACAAAATATATACGTATATAAATTTGAAAAAGTGTAAAACCTTTGCTAATTGTGCTTTGTGTGTTCCATCATACAACTCAAATACTTTGCTGCATCCATACAGAATAAAAGTAAACACATTTGAAGGGTCATTTTGATTTATTGTCAATTCAATCTATCAAAATATTAAGAAAAAAAAAAGCAATGACATGTTGCTGATGCATGATTTGACACAAATCCTAGCATAAATGCCAAATCACTTAAATCAAGACAGGAAGATGACACAACAAGAAACGCCTCATAACACTGAAACCATGACAGTCAAGTTTTCATGCCTGGGGAAATTACAAAGCTGTGTGACAGACGTCAAACCTACTTAAAATAAAACAGAAACATTGAGTTTATCAAACTTCCTGAATCCAGATTTATTGATATCCTTTTCTGTATTCCAGGCAGGCAGAAAAGCTTTCATAGTAAAGCATTTACTACACGACTATGTTCCTGTCTGAATACTTCAATGTTGAACTTCTCTAACAAATCAAATTCAGAATTAAAATTGTATATTGTGAAGGAGGCAAAATTGTTGCTTATTTTGTTGTTTTTTCTTAATTCGCTTAGTTAAGAGGGAAAACACACAATCACTCCACCATCTACACTGATCTGCATTCATGATTCGCAGAAATTACTGCTGACAAGTTGATACCAAAGCTGCTAAGATTCACGCTGCCTCGCTTTGTGTTTGTCTGAAACACATCCTCAGTCTGACTCGGGAGGAAAAAACTCAGACTGACTTTGAAAACTCTTGGCTTTAGGCAGCAGTGGACCTTTTAACAGGACAATAATTTGACACATATGGTCAGTGTTGTCAGGAAGGATTGTCAAGTCTCCAGACCTGAATTAATCAAGAAATGACGCTTGTGCTTGGTGGAGAGGAAGCCTTTAAACCATGAAGATATTTATATTCATATGCAAAAATATGACTTTAGAAATAACTTGTGAAGCCACAACTGAAAGCAGATATTTAGCCAACTGTTTCACTTTCTGACACTAATTCAGACTAAGCTTTTTCTTTGTTTGCCCAGTTAGGATTCACCTGAGTACGTTTTTGTACTTTCATTGAAGTCATAAGTCTACATAAGTTACAAATACTCTGGTGTTCTTCCACAAGCTTAAGGCAATGGCTGCAAACAGAGGCACAATTATACGTCCCTACATCTTTGAAAAGCAGAAGTGGAGCCTCCTGCGCGACCAACAAAAACGTAGCAAGTGGCTTTTGGGTGGCAAGCAACAACAAAACACTTGTCTTGACAGTGGTAAACCCAGCTGACCAAATGTCCAGCAGTTCAGCTTGGGGTGCTAGGTAAAGAGTCTGGGCTTGGCTGGGGTTGCTAGGTAACAGTGCAGTGCAAAATGCCGCAAAAACCGCTTTAATAATTAGGAGGTTTTTTGAAACTTCTCATTTTTCAGCCACCCAAAAACATTAACTAGGTGCCAGGAAATGTCTGAATGATTTTTTTAAGAACTTGGATTGTTTTTTAGAAGAAATGGAGACCCAAATGGAAGAATAAAAACATACAAAAATGGAATTTTGTACGATACGTCCCTTTTAAAATACATCCACAGATTTGCCGCCTATAATGGAAATGTTTTGATTTAATCTTATAAAGGCATGAAACCGTAATCTGTGAATTTGAAGAAAGTTATAAAAATATTTTAATTAGAGAACAGAGATATATTTAGCAATTCTGACTGAGGTAAAAGAAAAAAAGATGTCTAATATATTGCCAGACAGTGAAAACTGCATCTGATAGTTGAGGGAGACACATATCTACAAGATTTTAAAGGATAAACTTAAATTAATTGGATATCTTACTCAAAAATAATTTAGTCCCTAAAAGGGAAAATCTGTGCTTGAGGTCATCACTTCCAAGAAAGCAGCGTCACAGCTATTGAGTGGTGCAGAAGTGGCCTGTTGAATAGCTCAGTGTCAGCCTGTATTAGCAGATAAGACTCTTCACTTGTACTAACCAGAGCTGCCAGGAAGCCTGCGGAAAAAAAAATCAGTGTTGGTTTTAATTAGACATGATTGATGAGCAAGGGACACAGCAGCTAAGGCAGTGGGGCGACAGTCATTCCAGGCCTGACAGGTAAAACACACTCATTTCTCATGCAGCCCTCCTATGCAGAGGAGATAGATGAATAAGGCTCTACGTGGTTTAGCAGAGACACAGTTCCAATTTGAGAACAGAGAGGGGGATGGTCTGACCGTATCAGCAGACCACATCAGTGACAGTAAAAGACACCTAAATGACTACCACGGAACCTAAATATGGCTCCAGAGTAGCGTGAGAATGACCAAACCAAATATAGGTGACGTGTTCAGCGGCTGCAGAAGAGTTTCCTGGAAGATCTGAGGAAGGAACTGTATGCAAACTCATAGCTGCAAGCAGATTCAGATGAGAAACCAAAAGCTCCTCTGAGCTCACGGAAGAGGGGTTTAAAAAATAATCTGTGTTTTTGAAGCTGCTGTAAGAAAGTTTTATAAAACAATATATATTTTTAAGTTATTTGTTAAAACTATCACTGACAGTATGAGACAGATAATTTGCAAAAAAAATCGACTTCCTTTGTTTTCTTCCTATGATCTGACTGTCACATAACTGTCAAGAGTACTGTCTTAGCGTTGTTAATCACTCCTGTGTACGCGCTTCTCATATCCTCCCTCTTTCTCTCTGCTACACTACAGCTAGTTCATCACCACACAGCCTCCCATGAATGCTAAGGCTAGTTAGCATGGCTAGATAAATAGTTTTTGTGGAATGGTAAGTTTTTTCTAACAATGATAGTTTTAACAAATGCATAAAAACATATTTTTGTAAAAGTTACACAGCTTTAAATTCTGGAAAATCACAGTCCACACCGTTCCCAAATGTTGTTGCAAGGAAATAAACTTTAAAACACCTTTAAATGAAGTCATTTAAAGTAAGCAGTGCAATTGTTTTACAGAATAAACTGCATTTAGGAATTTTGTCTTCACATAGTTCCTTCTTACATCAACATTTCTAAAAACATCTCTGTACGTAATATTCTAAGAACATTTGACCCCAGAAGGTGATGAGAGTTTCAACACGTTAACCAAGCAAGCCAACCAACATGTCGGACAAAAGTCATGAGAATTGAACTCTTTCTGACGCCAATAGGGAGAAAGCAGAGAGGCTACGTTTGTGGTCTGTGAATTAGGTTACTGCAGAGCTGAGAGATGCTGAGCAGAGAGCTGCAAAGTCTTACCTTCAGTTTGAACAGCATTGATAGAGCGGTCAGCCCGAGGAAGTGGCAGATTTTTATACACGGCAGAGGAAATGTGTGCAGCTCTGCTTCCTTCCTTTATGTGTTCACAGAGGCTGTTGCAAGCTGGAGGAGTTTTACAATGCAACAGCTGCTTGGTTTTTATTTTATCTCATTGGTTCATCTGAAAAAGTCCCTTTTTTGTTGACGTGAGATCGCGTAAAATTTCTTTTTGCATCAGCACTGATTCTGATTGAATAGTAAAACCCCCCTCCCCAAAAAACAAATAGTAAGTTTGGTATAGAATGTTTTTTATATGAAATAAAGTATTTGTTTATATTTATGTTTCTGATAATACTGAAAAGAAACACATCATGGACACTTTGAGGAACTCAATGCAAAATCGATAAGTTGGAAATTACAGTGTGGTGATTCCAAATTTATATCCACACGTACACACATTTGCACAAACACTCATACATGGATTGATAAAGGACCCATCTGAGCACAGACTGCCTCACTTTTAAAAAACAAACAGAAATAACATAGAAATGAAAGAGAACCAGGAGGTAGAGTGATGGTGGTTTGATCCAGTCTGCATGGAGAAGACAGGAGAAAAGCTACACACACATGTACACACACATTACTGAAAAAACTCTCAAATAGCAACACATAAAGCCCTGAAGGAAAGAAATTCAAGAACAGATAGAGAACAAAATCACTGATATATACACTCAAATTCATTCTGACGAGGCTTGTTTGCCAGATTAAAGTAGCATTTAAGCAGATATCAAACATTACATTTTATTTTTCTCACAGATAATGTTTTTTTATTGGTCTGAAGTGACATTTTAATCTTAAATGTCATATTTTCATTAGCTGTATGCAGAAAATCATCATAATTAACAGAAATACAGGCTTGTGAACATTATTTTCAGTGTAATTAATCAATATAATGTGTTTCATGCCAGGAATTCATTTTCTAAAATATATTTGCTGAACACATTTTTAACTCTAATTCAGCAAGTTATTGAACATAAAATACGATTAAAGTATTTATTGTAGAATTTCAGATGGGGGATTTAGTGACATCTAGTGGCTCAAACTGGAGATTGCAAACACATACATACAAATAAAATGATCTTAAAGCCATAAATTACTTTTTCTCTTTGTGTGGAAAATGGAAGAGAGGGCAATAAAAGCTAATTATAAATAGTTTTTTAGTTATTTAATTCTAAAAAATACAACAGCTAATTGACTGCTAGAAATTGCTTTTAATTTAAAAGGTGTAACGACAATGAACCCTCTTCCATTTTCTTTCACACACTCATTGGGATAAAATAAAAGCACAACAATTTTGTTTCTGTATATACATCTTCTGCCTGTGCAAGGGTAAATAATCCATACCTGGATAACCAACATACATAAACTAAAAACAGAAGAAATCTTTTCAAAAATTGATGAAATGCTAAAAGTAGTACTGGTACAAAATCATACAAATAAAAAGAATTTATTAAAATTAGAAAGAAACAAATCTTGGATGGGTAGACCTCTTAAAGTATGGCATAATTTATTTGATTTTATTCAGTACAGTAATGTATTCCTGATATTTCACAGGCAACAACTGTTCCAGACAAAAAACGATTTATTTTTCCCAAAAAGTCTGAGGAAGTTCAAAGATTTTTATTCTTTAAATCAAGATTCACTGCATAGATTTGTGCCTAAATTACAGGAAGACTGGTCATAAAAATTATTATATGACCAATGAAGTGAATGGCTCTTCAAGTTAGAAATATTTTGGTTTGAAAGAAGAACCTTTTATCCACTGTTTATGGTGCATCCAAAAAAGGTAGCTGCATGCCCACCGATCTGGCTGTATTTGGTTGTTTTAGCCATAGTCTCTGAGTTTAAACAGTGTGTAGAAATGTTTTGAGCTGTATCGTTTCTTCCACCGATATCCTGCCATGGTAGAAGCTGAGTCCCGTTAGCAGCTCGATGTCTCGGACTCGTGCGATGTGAAACCTCAGCCACTCCTCCACCCACGTCAAGTCAGACTCCGCCTGACGAGAGGCAGAAAGAAAACTTCTGTCACGTTACAACCACTAGCATCAATATAATACACTGGAATATTTTATATATAACACTGTGTTATATGTAATGCTCTCCTTGTCTGTCTCGGAGAACAGCCATGTTTGCTTTTGTGCTAATTTGTGAGATGTTTTAGTACCTAAGATTCAAATGTCTGCCTGGATTTTTGTTTTTGCTTATTTTAATCGTACGCAGTTCTTTAAATGTCCTGTGAGTAAATATATTTGCCCATTTATCTATAACAACTGGAGCTTTCAATATCTAGCATGTTATTTTCTCAATTTACCCTTTATTAAAAGAGTGTCCCTCAGATTAAGGGGGTACTCTTAATCTGAGGGCGGGGGTGAAATTAACGTAATAACCTAATGTTGGCTGGAAAGCGCAACGTCTCCTCTTTCAGAAACGGTTGGAATTCTTCAGATAGCGCAAAGTGTGTTGGAATTACAGCACTGCAAATTTGGCTGGATTGTCGGCGCTACGATTGGTCTGGAAAGATTAAACGTTTTCACGACTTTATTTGCCAACCTGTCTGGTTCCTTCTTGGTCTTCAAGATCCTACTTGTTCACTAATCCTGCTCTGGATTAGTGGTTATGTCAAGTCAAGGCAAGTTTATTTGTATAGCACATTTCAGCAAAAAGGCTCAAATACTATCATTACAATTCTCAAGCAAATTAAATATATCAATCAATGTTTCAATTATTATAAATCAAAGGCAAATCTAAGCAGGAAAGTTTTTAAGCTTTCATTTAAAGGAAGTCAGTATTTCATCATTTTTGCAGTTTTCTGTAAATTTGTTCCAGATTACAAAATCTGGATTACTAATTATAGATTACTGAATGAATAGTCCTTTAATCCTGTAAATGTTCTTCCGGTGATAAAAGGCCGACCTTGTAATTGTCTTTATGTGTCTTTGAAGGTTCAGGTCTGATCGCTGGTTTCCAGCTGCAATAACTGAAGTTGTGAGCTGACTCTTGATCGTTCCTCTTTAGATCCCATAGATGATAACTTTAGTTTTGTTTCTGTTCAGCTGGAGAAAATTATGATGCACCCACACATTGAATTGTTCAAAGCATCTGTTCGGTGCTTGGATGGGTCAAATAGTGACATCATAATCTAGATCTGTGTGTTATTAGTGAACAGAGGTCCTGTAACAGACATAACTGTTCTCATTACTGCATAGTGATGTTAAGGTACACATAAGTTGACTCTATTTAGAAATAGGTGAAGTATAATTACATTAAGATGACCTGGATTGTAGCACCCCACAGTTATTCTGCTTTGTGTTCACATGAAAGATTGTCCCCGCGATTTCTCTACATTTTCACGGCGCTGTAGTACGGAGGTTTTATCTGACGTAAAGTACACAGAGGTGTGGTTGGTGTTACTCACAGCACAGAACTCTGAGTAGTCGGGTTTGTGGGGCATGATGAAGGCTATGGCCTGAAGTGGACCCTCACAGTTAACAGGAGTCAAGCTTGAGTTTCGACAGCTGGTCATGATCAAGAAGAAATGCGTTGGCACTGAAGTTTCGTTCCTGGAGAGAGAGGAAGGTTTGTGGGGTTTTAACAAAAAACAGCTGGAACAAAAAGAGTTTCCTGTGAAGAAGAACATTTTCTTTAACTATTTTGATTTCCATCTTCTGTGATGCGATGACAAAAATCTGTTTTTTCCCCCCCCTATTTGTCAAAAATAGTCCTGCATTGCAACACCAGGGGCACTACCACAAGATAACTGCCAGGGGATATGAGGAAAGGCTGTCAGTATTTCCTGGTTAAATCATAAATGAAAGAAATAAACATCGCAGTAAACGGAAAAGATTAGAAGAACATAATCAGTAATGATGTATAGCGTTCTTCTCCAAAGCTCAGCACATGTGGTTTGATGAGATGTGACCAAACAACCACCATATTGTCAACTGGTTTTGATTTACGTGTTGCACGATCTTTGTTTAGCAACATTGTAATTGCCCTGGGTATTTTATAAAATATGCACAACCACAATTACATTTAAACACACTTAGCTCACAAGTGTTGGCTTAGTGTGAAACCTTTGGTCTGATCTTAACCAATAAATGTGTTGAATATATAATGACTACTCTGTTTGCTGTTTGCACATCTTCAATTAAAACTTCTTCTTGCTCAATTTTAAGGTTAGTTGTTTAGCTTTCATTTTCTCCTGAAATGTTTTCCTTTAAGGAATTTACATGACTGGAAAGAAAATCCGAGCATAGCTCAATTTCAGTGAAACATTTTTAGATCCCTAACATTTTTTTTTTCAATTTAGGACTGATTTTTTTTTATTATGGTTATATGCATCAGAGACATTTTTTCCACATTTCAGGCATGTCTAGTCACCTGTCTTGTTATATGGTTTGACAAATGTTCTGCTAAAGTTCATCTCGTTTTTCTTTTGCTGGTCATTTAGTTTGGTTTTAGTTTTTTGCCTGACTTTTTTCCGTCTTTATCAGTCTCTCTTTTTCATTGTTGAAGCAAGAACACTGACCTTAGCTGAGGAAATTGAGGATTTTTGTTCAATTATTTGTTTATAATTGCTAGGAAGAGTTCAAAATCCTGCTTTACAACAATTTCCAGACTGACAAATGTCATCATCTTTGCTGCTCGTCTTTTCTTTAGCTTTTCGAAACTTTTTAACTTTCTTTATGTTGTCAGACAGAACTGGTATGAAAGTGACTAGTAATAACAAAACTGATCGAGTCTGAGTCAGAGATCCATTCACGATGAAGATGCAAGAAAGAAACGCACAAAAAAAAAGAAAGTTGGTGAATATCCAAACTAATACAGTACTTGATTGAACAGCCCTATTTTTAAAGCAAGAGTCACATTTCTTTATGAATATTAAGTTACATTTATGCATTTAGTCATCTTTTTAACAGATAGAAAATAGGAACAGTTTTTAAAATGTCCACTTTTTTCAATAACATTTATTAAACAGAATATCACGCAACAGCAATCACTAAAGTTGTGGTTTATCTGTAGAAACTTACCCTGTGCTTTTACTGACTGGATCTACATTTCCATCAAAGTCTACATCAAAAATCGGCCCACTGACGATGTTGACTCCGTTCAGCTCTTGTGAATATTTCAAAAGTATAGAAGTGTGGAAATGGCTCCAAACCTCTGGAAAATATAAATATGCAGTTTAATATATGTAATCCTGTAATTTGTACAAACAAACAAATAACATTGAAGTTTGTGTTATCAGTGTAAACCTGTGTATCAGGAACAGTGAGCCACCAGGAGGCAGCACCTGCTAGCATTTTATAGGGATTCAGAATGCTGAAATTTCCTTTCGTTTATTGTTTATTTTCTGGCTAAACTCAGAGGGATTTTATTTATCAGAACTTAGCTAACAACAGCAGTAACCAGATTGTATATATCCAATTTATAAGGTGCATGTTCCAGATAAAACAAAAATAAATTAATAATGTTGATTCACAGTTTTAAGTTACTATGAAGTAACAAAATTTGTTTTGCTGCTGGCACTGAGTCAAAAAAGCAGATATTTCCTCAGTTCGGTACCTGATGAATAGAGTTACAGCCATGTTTTGTTCAAGCATGCACAAAGCAGTTTTTCTACTTGCCGGAGGACCAACAGCCATGAACATGAGCAAGTTGCATCACAGATTTCTGTACTTTGTTCAGCCTGTATAACAGCCTGTCCCCAGTGATCACAATTTTTAGTTTTGAAATGATTGCATTAATAATGTAATAACTCTAATCGCAAAATGGAAACACACAAATCTGACAAATACTTCAATCAATACTCACTTTTAAATGCAGGGAACATTGGTGCCATGTTACTGCTGATAAAAGAGTCAGTCTCTGAACCAGTGGCATTCAAATCTGTAAAAATAATGACAGGTGAAGCAACAGGATTTTTAAACTGAAGCAAAAGATGTCACTTTATGATGACTTGCAAAATCTACAAATGCTCACAATGTGAAATGCTACAGCTATTTTCCTGCAAAAATCAGTCTCAGACCTCACTTTGTAACATAGTGACAGGAATTAAAATGTTTAATTTGTGGTCATCCAGATCTCTTACACCTGCTGATGTGCGTTAATTTCCCTGTTTCAGTTCATCTGCTGAAGCTACCTGGAAGCAAACCTTTCTAGAGCATTGTAATAGTTTTTAAACCCCTTGAACTTTTTGACATTTTTTCCTCCTGCGGCAACAAAATTCTATATATGATATCAATATTTTACATGAAGTAAAGTGGGAGAAATGTAAAACCAAAACAAATCAGATCAGTGTTAGCGTGAATGCAAAAACGGCTTCCTCTGAACTGACGGGATCTCAGAAAAGGTTAGCGAGAGACTCTTCTCTCCTACGTGCTTAAAAAGGGAATTCATTTCTACACAGGTTGTGTCCCCTCCTACATGACATACACAGACATTTACACACACTCACAGGGTGGATGCAGCAGGCCATAGGACAGAGCGGCCTCATCTCTGTAGAGGAGACACAGCTGGCCGGAGGAAGATGGGACTCGAAAGTCGGCTCGAATACACCCATCTGGGTCCAGGGTTCGCACTCTGGACTGAGAGAGGGAATCAGTCAGCGGTGGACAGTGTGGACAGTTTGGACAGGACAACAGGACACGTCTCTTATGGTAGATCGCTTGGCTGAATTTAGATTTGAACAGATCAATGAGGAAATATCTCTCTTTTGGTCCCCTTTTCAACTTGAAAGTCTTATGAGAACGAAAATGCTTAATGTGAACTTGATGTCTAAATCTTTAATTTGAATATCTTAGTTATTGATACCATTTCATTATCTAACACATACATTATCTACAGGAAGTAAAAAAACAACAACAGTGCTGCAGGTTTAGGCAAGATGTTTCCCTCCTCTTCAAGGGTTAATATATATATGGAGTTAAATGTGCTTCATAGTTATTTAATCAAAAAAATTATATAAAATCACTTCAAACAAAAATGTAATACTCAATAAAAAAAATCATGTCAAACAACAACAAAAAAATAGAATTGTGATTAAAACTTGGATTTTCAAAAAAAAAAAAAAAAGCATGTCAATCAAATTGTAAGAATTATTCATTTTTAACAAAAACATTTTTAAAAAGCTTTTTTTTAATTGAAATCACTCATTTTTGTTTTGCATATCAGAATGTTTTTGGTTGACAGCCTAAGTTTTTGGTTGAGTCTAAGTTTTTTTTTGATGCTCCTGTTTTTGGTTGAACTCAACGTGTTTTGGTTGCGCTTCTCACATGAACATCCTGGGCGGGGCCAAAAGACGAGTGACGTAAGACGCGTCCCTATTGGTTAGCGCTGACTAAAGCGGATGACTCCGTCTCAGAACTCTGTCCCGAACTGCAGGGCTTCGGTGACGGGGCACAGAATCTGAATGGTAGGTAATCCTGACAAAATTACACCGTTTAGCAGCTACTGAAGTGTCCGCCCTGTTTCAAAGAAGAAATCTTACACAACTTATAACGACAGTCACATATTTTGTCTGCCGCGATCCCCGTTAGCATATCGTGCTAGATAATGTTAGCACTAGGTAAAGTGCATAAACTAGGCTTGTGTAATATTTGCCTGTCCACGCTTAATGCCTCTGTCGAGTGGCATTAAGCGTGGAAAATACCAAATGTATCTGGAGGAAATATGTGTTAAAAACTCTTGTGTAATCCTCCGTGTGTGTGTGTGTGTGTATTAACTAGCGTTGAAGCTAAAGTGGCCAACCTAATAACATTGTCGGATCGCTGCACCAATGTTATTAGGTCCACGTTAATGTGCACCACACCTCAAGTGACTGTTCAGATTATTTATTTACCAAGTACGTAATCAGTGCTGTGGATGAGGGGAGGCAATGTAACTCTTAAATATATATTTTCTTCCAGATGCAAAATGAAAAACCAAGCTGGTAGATCGCAGGCCAAAGGAGGATATCCACATAATTTCTGTCTTTTTTATTATTTAGTGTATGTGTCTTGTACTTAGTTTTATTTCGAATTAGATGTTGCATGTCTTTTGCTGTGTTATGTTATAAAATTAAATTGGTGTTCTCCTAATTCCCCATTCTAGCATGACCAGCAGAATGCAGCTGAAGCTGGACAGCCCGTAGGTATTACTGAACAGAGCGATTCCTTGGAGTTCATATTTACCCGTCTTAAAGTTAATATTTTTGCCCATAGCTCTTTGAAAAACAGCCCAAACTGAGTTGGAATGGATGGAGACTCTTCAAACCACAAATTCCTAATTGGATTGAAATCTGGTTTTAAATTGGGCAACTTTAGTTTGTACCTGTAAATTGCATTACAGAAACTGGATTCAAAGAATGGGAAGGTAAGGATTTTGTTTAACCAAAATGAATAGTAATTGTATGTTACACCCAGTTTCAATGTGCAGTACTGCTGGCAACATTAATCCTTTAATACTTTAATGTTTAATGCTGTAGTTTATGCATTAATAAAAACTTTTATTGATGTGTTTCTTGTTGGGACGTTTTTCAGCTCAGTCCGCTTGCAAAAATGACTCTCCTTAATTATGTTTAGAAAACATAATTTTCTTGGTAAACTAACATAGTAGGCAGATATGTTGTCCTGAGATAATGGCAATTATTTCTTAATCATTACAAAATAAACACAATATTACAAAATAATGAGATAATTGAAGTTATCTTCGGATAATGTGCAATGCCGTTTGTAATTATTGGAAAAAGATTAATGTAATTTAACTCTGCAATGCCAAATGTAAATTTTTTTATATGCCTATTTAGAAACTTGCTGTATCAAACTTGTATTATGGATCTCTAGTACCACAGGCAGAGAGCGTCAGTTCTAGTTTCCATTGAGCCTGGTGTCCTGGAATGCAACAATACGAAAGATAAAATATTGATACAAAAAAGATTATCTTTAAAATACAGGGTTTTTTTAGTTACTCAGCCAAGAACAACTTGAATGCCACAAAGTATTTCACAGAAAAACTGTAACAAACATGTTTTCATCAGTTTTTTTGATACTTTAGTACATCGTAAGCATCACAAGTACTATTTATGGATTCAACTATTCTTGATATTTCTGTGGAACGTGACTCCAAATTATTTGTGGAATAAATAACTGGACACCAGGAGTGTTAGTACCACAAAGACGTGTAAAGTAAATTTATCTTCATGTAGCATAAAAAAATCCAGCCTTTGATTCAGATACATTTAATCAGAGGGAAAGAAAAGCAACACGTCATATTATTAAAATTATCCCAAGTAACACAGTGATATTTCTGACTTTAGAATGGCGTTGGCAAATGCGCATACAGAGATAAACCTGCTGACCAAACATGCTGGAGCTCTGCTGGTAAAAACAACTTACTGCTACAAAAACAGCGAGGTGTTTCTTTTAAGCACTGGTGCTGTTTTTAGAAGCAGTAGAGACCCAAATGGAGGCACAAAATTGTGCAAAATATGAATTTTGCCTAATAGATCCCCTTTAAGATAAAATAGGAAACTAAGCATTTATAGAAAGTGTCACAAATATTTGAGCTAATCACGATTTGATCCCTAACCTCCATAAACATCGGAGATGCACTGTACTGGAAGCAAATATATTTAAAATAAATTTCACATTTGAATTTATCAAAGTAATTGTATGACTTTATGAGATGTACATTTTATTTCTCCTGAGTTTATTTCTTATATTAGACTTTAAAATGTTTATGCTTCTAATACATCTTTAACAGGGGTGTCAGTAAATATGAAGGAGACTAAGAAAAATAAATTTCAGTCAACAAGAATACATTAGTTTTTCTTTTTAATAACTTTCTGTGGTGAATTTTGTAAGCAGTCTCAATAGTAAAGAAAAGGTCAAACGTTTCTTTAACAGATTCTCTCATAAGATGACTAAAATATAATTCATTCTTTTTCAAAGGTAAATATTAAAATATAAAGTGAATTTTATCCCTAAGCACAAGTTTGTGTCTTTTATAACTAACTGTTTAACTTTATTGTTGTCAGAATACCTTTCTAAAAGAAACCTTTGATCTAAAGGAGTTTTACCCTGGTTAATTAATGGTTGAAGAAGAAGAATTAGAATGAATTTAACTAGCCTGAATGTGGACTGAAGGGAAACCTGAAAACTTCAGGTCATAAACATTAATTTAGACTCCTTCACTTCCTTCTCCTCGCAATTGTCTCAGTCTCAAACTTTCATTCACAGTACGAACCGTAGCAAACAATAATTGATAGGAGTTAGAAGCTCCTGCTGGGTCAGGCTGTCAGTTTTAATTTAAACCTGGCGCATTCTTGGAAATCCTATTAAAATAGAAGTAGCCGGCTGATCCAGCCTGCCAAGTTACGCTGATTATTTCTGTGGAGTATTTTATTTCTCCAAGAAATTAAATTAGGCTACAATTGATTTTGCTCCTGGAATCTTAGTCTTGACTGTACATGTAAATTTATTTTACTGTCTTTTTTTTTTTTTTTTTTACCAACAATGAATGCAGAGAATGTACTGTAGCAGGCTATATTTTGCTCATACTGTATTTGGAAAGCACATCCACTTGCTCAATCATTCAGAGGAATCCAAAGTCTCTTGGAAACGAACTGCTGCGCCGGAGGTTATGAATTACAAGAAAGCTCAACCACAAATGGAAAAAAGACAAGAACTGTTTGAGCCAGCATGGATAGAGAGGATGAGCAGCAGCTGTTTACAGACGGGATTCAGATGCTGTACAAACCTCCAATCCGCTGCCAAACCAAAACCACAGAAGAAATACAGCCGAGGCAGCCCTGACTGATGGGGCTAAGTTTAGAGATGAAAGAGAGCTCACCAGAGGCTGGAGGGTGTACGACACCCAGAGCGGCATGAGGCGGTCCCGGCTGTATCCACTCAGGTAGTCGGCATGGAACAACAGACAAAAGCTGTTGCCCGGCTGGACAACGCCAGGGGTGCCGAAAGGATGATGAAGGCGGCGCAACTTAGCTTTGGTCTCTAAGGAGGAAATTTAAAGAGTGAGACAAAAATATTTCCCAGTGCTATTTTAAAAGGGGCAGTATTATGGGTTTTCCAGGCACATAGTTCAGTTTTATAGTACAATAAAGTAACTATGTTAACTTCAGTTGTTGTAAAAGTACCACATCTATCAAATATGACTTAAAATTAATGTAAATCCTAATTACATGCCTCTGTCTCTTTAAAAGCTCCTGCTCTTTCCGAAACTCCGCCTTCAGGAAGTCATCAATACATTGCTCCTGTATTAACCCTTTAAAAATGTTTTTACCATCGTTGCCCTGAGAAGTAGATCGTACAATGAGCTCAATTCAGGTGTTTGCTAATTGCTGCTGGCTAGTCTGAAGAAACCACGTGGGGGAGTCACAGTGGAGGGGCGAGGAGGAGCTGCGTTATTGGAGGCAGAGCTAGGTCCACTCAGGCGTTTTGCAGAGCTGAATGGTTGCCACGGGAGATTAAATGATTTCTCAAACGTGCATGAAAGAATCAAAGCAACACTCCATGTATGTTTTCAATGAGGGAAGAACATTATAACATGATGTAAAGCTTAAAAACATTTTAAAAAAAGAAAATATATATAATTACCTGCGTTTGCTGATAAAAGAATTCTGTTCATTTCTGTCTCCTGCAAAGAAAGCCACAATTTGTTTCAGATTAAATTAGGCTTGTAGATACATTTCAAGACAGCCGACGTATCTGTCTATCAATATTTTGATCCGATGTGGCTAAAAAAAAAGTTTCATACCTTCTCAGTGCTCTGAGACGAACAGAGGCAGTGCAGGTTGTCTGTGGGTACCAGGTTGGTGCTCTCACAGGGGGTTTCATGGGAGAGCTGCGCTGGGTGAACGGGCTGATAGAAGGGATGCTTCAGGAGATGATTCAGGCTGCCATGGGTCCCATTGTTTGGGGACGGACGAATACCAAGAAGGTCTGATGGGGGAAAGGAAATAAAAAAAACCCACATTATACAGGATTTATAACTCGTACAAATTGAGGTAAAGAATGTTTATTTGAGAGGAAAATAACCTGCAAAAGCATTTCTGCTCTAGTTTCTAATTTAATTCAGACACATTGGAGGGTTTCTAAGTATGCACAACCAGTTCAAAGTCATGCCACAACTCTAGAGTTCCATACAAAACGTTCGCTTTGATTTTTTGGAATTTATTGTTAAGCCATTTGGAGGAGGACTTGGCTCACATTTTTGCCCAACCTTGTCCTTATTGCTGAATCATGAACATAAAGTGACTAAAGCCTGCAGCGCTTTAGTTGTTGCATTGTTCTTTTGTGTTCATGCTGTGCTTGAGTTTTCTGACTTCTTTTGAAAGCTGGCCCCTCTTGGGAAGGTTTACTACTGTTTCATGTTTTCCGCATTTCTGGACAATGGTTGCCCCACTTAGATTTACTGGGAGTCTCAGGGCCTTAGAAATCACTTTGAATTCCCTTCCAGACTGAATGTTGATGACTTAGTTTCTCATCTATTGTTGAATTCAATGCATGTTGCATGTTGAGATCTGTTGTCTACCTCGTGTAGTCAGGTTCTGGTAAAATGATGTCATTTGTGGTTAATCACAGTTCATAATTAATAAGTTGGGATTACTGTCTCTGACCAAGTTGTTTCTCTTATTCTCCATTTGAAAACTGCATTTTGCATTTAGTCAGGTTATCTTTGTCTAAGTTTGATGATCTGAAACATGCAAATGGAAGTAAGAAAAAGATAAAACTGGAATAATCTGTGAAGAAGGCAAACATTTTTTGAAGGCACTTTGTCCTAGTTTGTTTTGATCTATCACATAAAAATCCAAAACAATTTATCAACATTTGTTCTAAACATTTGAAACTAGCTGGGTTAACACTGGTTGGGTTGCTTCTCACATTTTCTATTTTGCTCTTCAAATAATCTTATTAAATAACCACAATATTTTTTACAATATCCACTTCTTCTGACTTGGATATTTTAAAATTGAGGTTTGGTTTGTGAGATCTGTTGACATATTTAGGAAGCAGAGCAGCCACTGAAAGCTGAAGAAATACACCTGTTTCCTGTACTGACATGTGTCAGTTATGGGGATGCGGTCGCTACTGAGGCAGACAGCAGCGCTCCCAAACGCGGGAGGAAAATAAGAACAAACCAAACAACAACGTGAGCAAATAGTCAACTTCTTTATGTTGCAAACATACAGACTATCTCTAAAATGTAGCAAAACTGATTAAAAGCTGAGCAGGGGAGACATTTTTTAAGGCCAGTCAGGTTAAAATTGGACAGAGCAGCATTCTGTTTAGGATATTAGTCACTAATTGTAAACGTCCATTCAACAGGCGTGACTGAACATTAACTCTGTCAACAAAGACATGACCAAAGTGTATAAAGTTATTAGTTAAGAGCCAAGAACATGCTGAAATTGCAAAAATCTTCTAGTAAAGGGGCACTATTATGTATTTTCCAGGCACATAGTGCCACTTTATAGCGCAACCAAGTAATTATGATGCATTCAGTTTATATAAACTTTGCAATTTAAAGTCTTGAAACTGACCTCTGTCTCTTTAAGAAGCGCCTACTCTTTCTGACACTCCACCTTCAGCATGTAATCACAACAGTGCTTCTCAGGGTTTCCCCCAGTGTATTATAAGCCTGGCGGGCCACCAGGCTTTACTTGTGCCCCCATCAGGCTTAACATTGCTTATTTATTTAAGTTTTTCTTAAATGTTTGCATTTTTTAAGACTTTATACTTGGTCTTCGGGTATTAATCTTCCAATCTTCCAGTAACACATGATTATCAAGTGATATTTTAAAATTTCCTTACAACTTTAAACATTTTTTAACTTAAAACACGGCGGGCCGCTGGATGAAAGACTGCTGAGCACCCTAACCACCAGGCTTATCAAGTTTTCTGAAAACCTTGCTTCTCATTATGTTGTTTACCAGTGTTGTATAGTAACGAAGTAAAAATACTTCACTACTTTACTTAAGTATATTTTGGAGTACTTCATACTTTCCTCGAGTATGAAAATTTTTGATGACTTTCACTTTTACTTCACTATATTTCCGAACTTAATTGCGTACTTTTACTCCAATACATTTTCAATGTGTGGTTTAGTTACTCGTTACAAAAAAGCGCGAGAGAGAAACGAAAGTGTTTTGATCCCACCTACTGATTAGCAAGTAGCAAGTAGGCTACCGAACAAAGTCCGTATCCTACTTGCCTGGGCTTGTTCATCACCTCCAATAGGATACACCTGTTTCGCTTTTCCCATTAAACACAAAGCAAGTCTCGCAATCAGCCGCAGCCACATGGAGGAGGAGACGGAGACCACAACGACTGCAACTACGTCGGACACGGCTCCAGGGGAACCACCAGCTGGTGATGAAAGCCCATGGCCTTCTTTAAACACAATATACTCTTTCGTGGGTGTTAAAGATTCGTCGTACTGCATGCAGTGTATGTTATTCCTGCCCGAAGATGTGGAAATCCTATCTTACAAAAACTCCCCGTCCAACTTGAAGAAACACATCGAGGTAACGTCTTATGAAATGGTTATAATCCTCCTGTTTCAGTAACTATAGCTTGGTCACTAGACACTACTGTATTGTGAAATCTTGACCATAAATGAACTTTGTTTGGCATTGTTTCAGTTCCACACGTGGTGTATTTAGCTTAGGCCTAATGTTGACTGTATCAGGCTACCTAGACTCCTCTGTTCAAGGGGGGACAGAAGCCATAGCGATAGCAATTTAGACTAAATTTAACGAATATAGGAAAGGCATGCAAGTTCAAAACCAGGTTTACAGATGCCAATAAGCTGCATTTCCCTCCCAATTCTTTTTTCTTTTGCATAATGACCAGTTGTGTGCACCACCTACTGACTGTAGCATTGACTGATTCACTGATTTGTGAAGTAGAGTAATCGTAACAGATCTTTTTCTTCATGTTGGCCGCATTTTCTGTACTATTTATTTTTCTCATTTTCAGCACTGACCTTACTTGAAGGGAAAACTTAAGGCTTACAAAAACTTTGTATTTTCTGTCCTGGAGGGTATACTAAGAAGCTGGTTCAGTTGTAAAGCAGGTTAAGTTAACTTTGTGCTATAGGTAAAGCACCTAATTTTCTTAACTAAATGATGCCTGCAGGTATATCTATTAGCAGGTTTAATTTTGCCTGCACATGGTTGGGTACATTATTTTAAGTGTATTTGACAAGTTTACCACAATATAAAAAATGTCATTCAAACTGCATTTGCCTTGTTTTACTTTTTACTTGTACTTTTCATTACATTACTTGAGTACATCCATTTTTACAGTAATTTCCATACTTAAGTACAAGAAGTTTCAGATACTTTAAGACTTTAACTCAAGTAACATTTCAGTCAGTGACTTCGACTTTTACCAAAGTCGTATTTTGGAGAGGTACTTATACTTTTACTTGACTCTGAGATTTCAGTACTTTATACAACACTGTTGTTTACAACTGTACGATAGATTCAGCAGTTGTGCAGCTCCACCACTTGTTTGCTAATTGCTGCTATTGTTAGTAGCTGTTAGTAATATTGGTGTAGTTTTGGTGCGATTGTTCTGAATAAGCTACCGAAATTTGTGTAAAATTTGCATAACTGTTATTCCTTTTATAATGTAGTTTGAGCTAAATTAGCTTTTGTACGCTTTTTCAGTTTATACTGGTAATGTTCTTGACCAGAATTGTCTTCCAAAAAATAATTTTATTTTCCAAATAAAATAAAATATTCTCCAAAGGAGCTTGACTTGAGTCTGTCACGTCAAGCTTCATTACTAAAACTCAAGATTCTTTTTTTTTTTTACCGCAATAGTTCACAAAAACATCAAGAAACATGAATGATTTACAGCAAGAAGAGAAAAAAATTAACTCAAACAGCCACTTACCACACATGAGGTTATATAATTCAATGTTTTCAAATGTTGGTGCAACGTATTTAGTTTTAAATCCAGGACCATATCCAATGAAGATTGCCTAAAAGATAAAAAGAAACATAAAACATCTTCATTAATTTCTTTTCAGGCAGGTTAAAACCTGTACACACGATGAAGTAAACTAAGCTAAGCTTTTAAGCAACAAAACCTACCAGTTTGTGTACTGGAAAGCGCTATTCAGCCCCTCTGTTAACATCAAGACGTCAAACATTTGATTCACTTATTTAGTTCATGGGTAAATATTTAAAGAGAAGTCAAGCTTGGAATTGGCCTAAACCTAAACTGTTTTCTATACTGAATTTCCATCTCGCGGGACAATAAAGACTGTTTTTATTCTATTCTACACTAACGGAGAGGAAGAAATAATTTTATAATTTAGTTTTCACTAAATAAGTAACCAACTAAGTACTCTAAGTCAAATTCTAGCAAATGACCAATTAATCTAGACAATTCAGAGAAACTGTGATGACTAAGATTAATTACAGTGGTATTAAATTTAAATCTTTCTGTATATAAGTTGAGAGAAACTTCTCATACTATTGCGCAATTATTGTAATTTGCTTAATTCTCGGATAATCTCAGTTCTCCGCACTACTTAAGGGCTCTGTAGAGGTTTGTCCAAATATTTCTTCTCCTGTCTATTGGTTTGTGGGTTTCTGCAAAAGAACCAAAAGTGGGTCATGATCTCATTTTATTGTTTTCAAACAGTAACATGAAAACAAAAATACTTGTGGGGACTACTTATTTAAGAACAAGCATGTTGAATTACTAAATAAACAAATTACTTGTTTTTAAAGTCCCTCTAATTCAACACAGAAGCTTTTTTAAGATCACAGTTTTATTCCCTCAATATTTCAAGTCTCAAATACCCAGAGGTTAATATTCTGATTATATCAACAGCTAAATATAAGAAGTTCCTGTTTTCTTCAAACTTAAAAAACGACATGATACAAAATGTCTTGTCTCTAGCAAGCTGACACATCCTTCCTTCCTCTGACCTGCATGTTGGTGAAGAGATTGTCTGAGCCATGGAAACCACCGGTGCAATACTTGACATCGTTTTTGTTACTGAGGAGAAAGCATTTGAACAGGAAAAGCAAAATTAGAGGAAATAGTGGAACATATTAAACATCTTCTACTGCAGTTGTGGATATTAAGGAGAAGCTTCTTGACTCTGTCAAGTCAGTAGCTTTATTTATCCAGCTTGAAGCAATTTACCACAATTATAGGGTTGGTGCAAATCAAAGGATCTGTGCTATTCCTTCCCAACATGCTTCATTCATCACACATGGTTCCTGTCGTTAGTTACTGTAAAAAATTTATGACTACAGTTTATCCATCATGTGATGTGTCACCTACTGTACATGCCATTTAGAAAAAAATCCCAGCTTCTTCACTACAAAAAATGTGCTCTGATGTAAACCTTTTGGAATATTCTATAAGAAAAAAAAAACTTTTTAAGCACAAGTTATAAGAAGTAACAGATAAAAGTTACATACATTTTTCAACAAAGTACATCAGAAAAATTTACTTTCAGAACACAAAGTAAGCGTTGGCTTTTTGAACTACCAGTGTTCCTGAAGTATCACGATAACAAATTTTGCTGGATGATAAAGTGTAATAGAAGTTATTGCGATAAACAATAATTTTGTTGTTTTCAAACCATTTTGAAGTAAAATAACAGTAATGGCAAAACAATAATACAAGAACGCATTCTCAAAGATCAATAAACTTTAAATTCTAATGAACGTTTAACACTAGATCTGGAAGACATTTTAAATATCCAAAATAAATAAACATAACAAATAAACTGATTTTTGAGACTTTGTAAACAAAAATGATTATTTTGTGACAGATTGATGGTTTTTATGTTTTTTCTCCATCTTTATGCTCCGGTGACTTTTTTCTGGTTTTGCCGTGTTGTGTCACATATATTACACAAATACTTATAACCGCAAATTGTGGTATTTATCATTTCAGACCTTTCTAAATCGTCCCAAAATCAAAATCCCCACATAACATTAAATAAAAACACACCCAAACTAGACAGACTTTGTTGCTTAACTAAACCATATTTTTGGACTGGAGCAGATTGTCACTAATGTAGTAAAGTTTATGCAAACTGTTGTGCGAAAGGAGATGATGATCTGATTACTTACAGTGCTGTCTGCCAGCCCTGCTTCATGTACAGGTGACCCCTCTCTATGCGCTTGCTGAAGGCAAAGTGCATCCTTTTGGGGAGGTTTTCTTTGAGGTACGGCCTCATTGGCTGGTCAGGAACCCTGCACTTCAGAATGCACACAGACGGAGAGGATCAACACACAGCAGAGAGAGGATGGGGCTGTTTGTCATGAAGCCACACAAGCACATGATTTTTCATTCTTCTTAACAACACAAAAGTCACGCTTGGAATATTTGGCATACCGACAGGTTCTTTATCAGGCCCTCATAGTCGACTGCGGAAATAAACAGTAAGGGAAAATCAGGCTCTCTGATTTTAAGCAAACTAAGACCAAAAGATTGTAAAATCTGCGGGAATAGGAACTCACAGGAGAAGTAGTCCTGTGGGAGGCGCTTTGGTCGGATGCGAGCTGCTGGGCCTTGGATGACCGTGAAGTTAGATGTGTCATGCTGGTATGTCGACACATAGGATGCCCTTTGACAGGAAGCCTCCTCCATTCCTGTTGAAGTAAAGGCTTTGTATGAATGTTAGCCATAAAAATACTTTTCAGAGAAATAAATAATAATAGATTACAAGTGTATTATTCCTTTAACTACTGGTATTGCTATGGTGCTGTGGTGCAATTACAAGACCTTCAATCTGCGGATGTAAAGCCTTAATAACTTTGGCAAGAAATAATAAGGAACCTGCATATAATTGCAGGTCTTAGCTATTTTTCCATTTTTGCAAAAAAATAGCCATAAAATAATTAACATTTCTATCATTAGGTTGGTAACTAAGTACTTTTTAGAAGCAGAATCAACTTTATGGACCAAGATTGTATTCCCAAGAAAGAATTTTGGCAATTACATTATTCTGACATTAGGTGTACATATATAAACTTTACAGAAAATACTAAAAAAGGATTTTCTACAGCATCTTCCACAAATAGCAACAGTTCATAGAAAAAAAATCTGTTAATTTTATTGCAAAAATGTTACTTTCTTTCTTTATTTTAAAACCTGAAAATAGAAATTAAGGATGTTTCCTTATACAAGGACAAAAAAGTAGCTGTTTGTTACAGGATGTTTTGTCAAATTGATAAAGAAATAAACTGACCTTGAACTAGTTAATGGACAGATGAAGACAATACAGCCACATTGTTGTGTTTTATTTTTTTAAAGTTTCAAATTCTGCCTGTCATGGGATGACAAAACACTCAAGTTCACAATTACTGAAAGTAACCTCAGTTTAAAACTGTTTAAAATGTTAACTAAATCCTTTGGTCTGTAAACAGAGTAAAACTTTTACACAGTGGTACATTACCTCTGCTCATTATTAAATAATTAATGAGCACTCATGGCAGGAAGTTAAGAAAAAGTCTGTAAAACACTATTAATTATTTTTATCTAAGAGACAATGTAACTGTTAGTAATTATATAATGAAATTATGTCTAGCAGGTTAAAGCATTTCAAAAACAAAAACTCAGAAATCAGCCACAAATCTGTAGATATTTAAAGCAGGGTAAAAATCTATAAATCATTATAAGCTCACATTTAACTACAGCAAATTAGATACTGACTTGATACAAAGATCTTTATAGATCCCCACAAAAACAATCACTTTAAGACTTTCAGAAGTGATGTGTAAGCTTATATTTTCAGCTCAACATCTGTCAACACTATTTTGGGTGGGACATGAGAACCCTGCTGCGTGTGTCTTGTTTTCTGTGTTTCATGACAAACTGTAAACTAATAACTACTACCATGCAAAAATTTTTTATCTTTTCTTAGAAGAAAACTCTTTGATGGGAATTGCTGGGCATCGCCCTGGCCACGCATTCATAGAAACATTGATCTCTGCTGCGTAATTACAGGGCTAGACATATGGTCTCCAGATACTCATAGAAATGCTTCTCTCAAAAATATCCTCCTTGTGTGATAGGGATAACTGATTTTTCATCCTGTAGTCAGTGGAGTCTCTTCTCAGTCATGCAACTCCTGTATTTTCTGTCTTTATTGGAGTCATGTGTCTGTATTTTTAACACCACCTCTATGTTTATTCTAATTTTCTGATTATATTTCTTTAAGTTATGTCTTTTGAACAGAACAACAACCTCACCATGATCAGATACAAGCATTAAGTTGACACACTGGTGAAGATCTCTTGTAAAAAGTCCATCCATGAGATCGCCCAGAATTGTGTCAACCTTCTCCAAAGCAGCAATCACCTGGAGGAACAACAGAAAGCTGTAAGCGCTTTGGTTCAATACAATGGCAATAAGAACAAGCCTAAGGCAGTAACAGTTTTAACTCACCTGTGAACTTTTTGGGCCATAAGCATGTCCTGTGCTGTCCGGTTCGTCCAGGTACAAGGTGTAAAAGTCAGGTCTAAAACCAGAAACAGAAAAATGAAACAAGATTTGTGCTTTTCCATGAGAGTTTTAGTGGTTAACATAGAATAAGCAGCACCTTTCTTGCTCAGGTAAACTCAGCCACTCGAACACAGTTTCCAATCTGTTCTCAAACTTAATGTTCCTGCACACAAAAAGTTTGTAAAGGAGCCATTACAAAAACATCTTATACACTGAAAGTAAACTCAACGACATATTTATTACCATCAGGTTCATCCTTACTTATCATACATCTTGTAGAAATTTGGGTATGATCCATTAATAGCGACATCAGAACCTGGCCAGAAAAAGGTGGCTGCTTTTAGTTTCTGATGCATTGCGGTGAGCCACACCTGAATAAGGAAAAGAAAGAAAAAAGAAAATAATGCAGCGTTTTTGATGACGGCATGGGATCTTTTTTTGAGTCAGTTAGAAGAAGTTTTATCTCTCCATTCTTTGAAAAATCAGTTTCAATCTGTGGGTAGAATGGCTCTGTGACACATTAATACTCTAAATATATTTTGGCATATAGGATTTGTAGTATTGGTTTGGCAGTCTTTACTGAAAGACACTGCTATGCACGGCGATCATTATTCCCCTTTTGGAAAGTCATGCAGCTGCTGCACATAAGACAGTGAGGCGGAGCAGCTCGTCACACAAAAGAGGATTGAGAACTACGAGGCCTCAAGTTTAAGTAAGAACTACAAAGTGCTTAAGTATGCACAACTATCACAAGCCAACATTTAACTTGAGCTGAATCCAAAATTTCAACAGGAACGTTGCAACTTTGAGGGCCAATTACAGTATGATGAGTACTCAGTCTTACGCAAGTCGGGATATCCTTTTTTATGAATCACAGCAGATTTTGAATAAGACCAGGGAGGGTAAACCATGAGTAACTCAGAGACATTCAGATATTACAGTAAAATGCAGCAAATGTATTGCTCAAATCTGCTTTGTGATCTTTTACTTTGATAAGACGAACACTTTCGTTCCTAAAAGAACTACAGGACTGAAATTCGGCCTTCGTACACAGATACTCACCGGTTCTCCCTGGTACCAATATGAGTTGAATTTCTCCTCTGTTTTTAAGCTGAAAAAGGTGTTTCGGGTCACATCATACATCTTGTTGTCTACGATCCCATGATTCTCGGGATAAAGACCCTGCAGGAGTGGGAGATCAAATAAACACACAGTCGCTCTGAGCTGTTTTGATACAGTAGCTGCAGGGGTTTCACTCCTATTTCTCTGAAAATAAAAAGCTCCAAACACGATGAAGGCCTTTGAGGTCATATATAGGTCCTTAAAATGTGTTTTTAATCCCCCCTAATATGCATTTCATGTTAATAATTGTGCCTCCTGTATTCTGCATTGTATTTTCTAGGAGTCACATCTTGGCAGACTGGACCCCAGACAAAGAATTACTGGAAATACTAAAGAGTTTACTTTAATGGTGGGGTCTGTTTATGAAAAGCAGAGATGGAATCCATTTTAAAAAGCTCTCAGTTGATTGTTTTTTTCCATGCACATGTAAGCTATTATGCCTCGATCGAGCAATGACTTTCTAACTCTGCTGGAAGAGAAAACCTTGAAGCACATATTAATAAAGCGATTAACAGCGGTGGTGCAAAGCATTTAAAACATTTACAGTTATGTCCTTTAGATCCAAAACTAGAGAGGACCAACTCATCTAATACTAGATTATCCTTACATAAACTTAAAAATACATACATATAAAAAAACTGTGCATTTTTGATTTAATTACAGCATTCGGTCTTCTTTGATAGGAGTTTATAAGCAACCCTCCTACAACTTGGTTTAGCAAAGCTGCAGCACATGTACTGCTATCAAAATGCTATTTTTGTCATCTCTTGAGTGATACTTTTAAACAAATAGACAATTTTGATTCTTAGTTACCTCTTTGTAACTTCAGGCTTCAGCTAAAGGATACAAAAGAAAACCTTTGTTTCACGTTAATCAGATTAAACGTAACTGTTGTCCAGGACATGTTGTTTTCAAAGTCGAAAAACTTTTTAAATGTAATAATATTTTAACAAGGTGTTACATTATCTGAATGAGTACATAAAGTAATGATGACTAAATTAAACTCATGACAAACTGAAACACTTGCAGCACATGTGCCAAACTCAAGGCCCGGGGGCCAAATCTGGCCCGCTGGCGCTTTTTATGTGGCCATTTAGACTCCAAATTACATCTTTAAATCCCTCTAGCTTTTCACAAATCTGCAAAATTTATGCAAAATTCACACAAAATCAACAGATCTCCAAATTTTTTTCTGATTTTACTGCAAATTTTTCTCAAAATTGGTCAAAAACATTGAGTTTAAGTGACTCCTGCCTCAGCCTTACTTGATGGTATAATCCGTGATCAGCATGGCGATTAATAAAAGGTCACACTCAACATCATACATTAGCACAAAGACAGTAAAAAGTCCTTACAAATAGTTTTAAATTAGCACCACAAAATCTGATTTTGTTGGCAAAAAAAAAAAGAAAATCACAAAATTCTGAGCGACGTGAAAAGATGTTCAATATAATTGAATTTTAAGAAACATTTGTTGAATGCTGATACAAACACCTATTTATTGATATTTTAACAATTTAATGGGTGTTATCAATACATCCTGGTACAGGCCCTTTAAGAATATTCAGATTTTTTGTACAGCCCAAAATGAAAATAGGTCTGACACCACTGACTTACAGTAACGATGGAGTAGTGGTTGGGGAAAGTCTTTGTGGGATAAACAGGCCTCATGTAAGATGTTGTTGCTCCATCCTTTCCTGCAGAACAAAAACGGCTTGTAACACCAAGAGAAAAATCTTGGAGAGTTGAGGTGGAGACCGCTTTTTTGACTTACGGAGCTTGTTGATGATGGGCAGCCGACTCTTGTGATCTTTCAGGTACTCTGCTCGGAAACCGTCCAAGGACACGAGGAGAAGAGGAGACTTGGAAAAACTGGGCAAAGGAAAAAAGCTCACTTATTTAATTTGCTTGTCTTGCTTCCATGTACATTTAGCATGAAACGGTATGAGGAAATAGGTGTGTAAACTCTCCAGGGCTGCCTATTTGCTATAAGCAGCTATTTCTGGATGCTAACCAGTAAGACCAGTGAAAAAAAAAAAACAATGGTGTGAAAACAGGGCCATTATATTACTGATAAAATATTTTGCAATTGAAGGAGCTGAACCTGACCCATAGATGGAAACATGTTTTGACAACTTTCACATTCAGCTTGTATTGCTCTTTTGCAGTGCAGAAAACACTGCTTGAAATGCTCCGGATGTGAACAAATTAATAGAAATTAATTCATGAAGAAACGTCTCTGCAAGTACACAAAATGACTATTTCCTTAGTGTACAAATACTCGATTTCAATATACAAAAGTGTGGTTTGCATCTGAATGAATGCACACAATAAAATCATACTCAGGGTCAAGTAAAAAAATAAAACACAGACCACATTTATGCGATTTCTATTTAAAAACAAAAGTTTAGGTCATTTTGAGCAACAGGTTTAATTCTCCATTGCAAGATGAGTCTGTCTAGTTTACTCTATGTTTGTGTGTGGCTTCATCTCATGCAAACACACGCCGACACTCCTCACAAGCACATGCCTGATTAGTCAAAGTCATTAACCCAGTTTCCATAGCGACAACTACTATTACCCAATATAATGACACAATTGGGGAAACAAAGCAAATTGAGATTTTGATTTGGATACACTTCTCTTAAAACACAAAAAGGAACAAACTAAACTCCCTAAGTGTTAGAAAATGTGACCATTTAAAATTTAAACACCATTTTATTACCATCTTCCAACAAAGGGCTTTTTACAACAGCAATTGACACGGCTGAATAACTTTTTTTAGCAACATACCACACTGAAAAAACAAGCCAGATGATCCAACTAGTTAATTTCTTACAAGTAATCAAATTAAGTTGCTCAAAGTAGATATATTAAGTTTAAGTTATCTTGTTAACTTAAACATAAATAAAGTTAGTTTGACAAATTTGATTCCACGAAACATTTTAATATTTTTTTTTTTTAAAGTTGGAACTCCATTCTCTTTTTTCAGTACAAAAAGAAATATATCCCTCAAAAGAGGGTCATCTGCAGGTTCATTACCCAGGTGGACACTTAGCCTCTCCGATCTCCTGTGAGAATTTTTTCCAGAGACTTCCTCCTGTTGAGAAAGAAAAACACCATCAGTAAAAATGTTGTGTTAATTGTGATTTATATTTTTCACTGTCAATCTCAATGCCAGACCACAAACACTTATAGATTATGGGATTTAAATAAAAAATAATAATGAGACTGTGAAGTTATTTTTTTAAATACAACTTTCAATTTAAGCACATTTTTCAACATCCAAATAATCCAACATTAAGAATGAACACTAGTGCAGAATCAGCAATATTATTCTTTTCAGCACAATTTTCCCTTGATCATTACAAGTCATACTCTTGTAAATAACACTCTAGAAATATTAGGTTTTAATAAAATTGTTGATGTCCCTTTTTCCAAGAAGGTCTTTTAATGAAATTAGTGAATATAGAGACAGATTTTTACACAAATCCTAATAAAAGTGAGGTTTGCCAAGTATTGTGTCTTGCATCATTAAGATATTCAAATTAGTATTTGTCTAAACTTTTTCAGATAACAGTTTGCCATGAAAAACCTTACAAGAGGCTGATTCCCTGGACAGTAAAGCCCGCAGAACACTGAAACCTCTCTAGCAAAAAAAGGTGTTTTTTAATATTGGTTTCAAAGTAATAGTTGAGTTATGTGACTGCCTTTTCCCATTCACATGAAAAAGATATCTGGACTTAGAGGTACACAGAGGACACTGTGTTCTTCCAGTAAAGCTAGGGAAGTATTTCCAGTCAATCGTATTTCTTTTTATCTGAATATACTGTATGTTGAGCAAAAAGAGACTTAACTAGCAGAGAAAGGAAAAGAATCAGGCCAGATTCTGCTTACAGATAATAAAAAAACATCAGAATTTTCTAATTCCAGTAAATGGATGTTTTATCTCTAACTACTAAAATAATATAACTATTGATCACATGACATTTATAGATCCTTTTAAATATTATCTATCCTTCACTGACCCACAAAAGACATCTTGTTTTCATTTAATAATTTACATAACACAAACAAACTTTTTAACCCACTTTACAGGAAGATGTCATTGAAATAGTTGAACTGGTGGACACGCTATGTTCCAGTTTACACAAACACTCACAAGCTACTCTGAAACCTTCATTAATTTATAGCTTGTCAAAATGGCGGACATCCAGGAAGCTGAACAATGCAGCTTAGGTCCCAAGTTTGGACAAACCTACTTCACAATAAATGGATTAGGGTGTGTAAGCCTTTGTCTCTCTCTCTCAGTTAAATAACTTTTTAGAAGGAATATTGTGTAGAATTATTGCTGTTTATAGTGTTTCCTCTTTATTAGATTCACATTGATGTCAACAAATGGCTGTGGTCAATTAAATCCCACTTTGAGCTTATTGGCTGTTTTAGTGAGAGCCAAAGGAATGAAGCCACAGACATAAAACCCAAACTATGCTGGTGAAACACCAGAAGGGGAATCCACTTTTCCGACAGTACCTGCAGGTTAGTCATGTGAAGCAGTTTCTCAACATCATGCAGTGGCTACTTTTCCACTCAGAGGTTAAAATAACTTTTTATTAAAACTTAAATTGATTCAGAAAAAAAATGTTAATGATCCTTTTGAGGTCTAAATGCTGGAGTTTGATCAAACGCTCTTGTTAAATACTAAGTGTTAAAAATACATTTTATTTTGGTTAAGTCTTTGTGATGTCATTCCTCCATATTAATATTTTAAGCATTACTCAGTAGTGGCTCTAAGCTGCTCTCTCTTCGTCTGTTTGATGTTCACATCTGCTTTCAGCTTACAGATGTTAACATTTCTTTGTTCCCATTGCTCCCTGCCTATAAAAGTAACCCATGGTTTCCTTTTATCCCTGCAAGATTCTAGTTGTTGTTTTTTGCATCAAAAGTTGGGCGTTTTCTATCCTGCAGCTACTTTAGTTTTGGTCACTTTGTAATTCTAATAAAACGTATAAATTTTCTACTGCTACTCATATTGAATCAACCCTAACAGTTCTGACCTGCATTTCTCAACATTTCTAGTTTTGCTGAGTTGGGAACCTGAGATTATTTCTTATAGCAGACAATCAGGAACCTCTGTGAATACATCTGTCAGATTCTAACACGTATATTATTAGTACTTTAAATGATATTTCATCATTCTAACAAACTGTGCCAAACTATTTTTATGAACTGAACAGTGATCTGTGAGGTTTCACAATATAACCCAGCTTAAACCTTCTCTGGAAACTTATCCTTAGCCTATTCCTTTGCTTTCAGGATTCTGTTTCTTCACTCATATATCCTGATGAACCTCTTTAAGTCATTCACAGAACATCTGTTGTTATACCGAGATGCGGAGTGACTCTGTTGACTTCTAAGGTATATTGTTGTATTTTGTTTTTATTAAGGAAGCAAAATATGTGCACATCATGCTTTTCTTTTTGTTTGCATATCATTTGAAAAACTATTCTATTGCACTTCAAAAACATGTAAAACTGTGTTGGTTTATGTAAATAAAAAGATAAGGGTCTGTAATTATAATGTGAAAAATGTGCAAAAGTTTTAAAGGTATAAATATCTTTGCAAGGCACTGTACGGCCAAATTCAATAAATTGGAACATATATTCTGACGAGTCTTGCATGTCAGATTAAAGGTTGCTTTTTAAATTAAAAATAAACATATCAAGTCCACATTTCTGTTCTTAAAAATATTTTTGTCTATTAAATGTTGTGTTTTTATCAGTTATCATCATGATTAAGAGAAAAAATGTGTTTAAACATAAGTTTTTGTGTAATTAATCTACAAATGTATTTTACTTGTGTGGTTTCATTTACCAAAAATCAAACCTGTATGAAATTTTGTCACTGTTCATGAAATCTAAGAAGGAAGGTCGTTCCCACAGCCAGACAGGAAATTCTAGGCCTGTTCCCTCACAGTTTTCGAACAACTAATACATTTGTCAAGTGCTTTGCTGACAGGACATGGAACAGAAGAGTCTTATCATGCTGGTGAGAAGGGCCCTTCTCACCGCCTCGAGGTCAGCGTTGTGGTTTGGAGCGAACATAGGGATGCAGTGTCTCAAGTGATCTTTCACTAGAAAATCCATGCTCAGCATTTTACACAACACACAGACTCCATCTGTAGAGAAGGATCTGACTATTTTTCATGTCTTCTGTTTCCAAAATCTACATCCAGAAAGAAGTGTAAATGTAAAACGTAGAACACGGCATGTAAACAAGAGTCTGCGTGTGGAAAATCCAATACTATTCTTTCCATATGGCTTTCAAGTTAGTGGGGCAGGAAAAACAAGGGGAAAAACTTTCACAGCAGAGGGAACACCCCACCCTAGAGGACTGCAGCCCACACTCACCGCTACTGCCCCAGAAAAGCAGGAGGGATGTTTTGGCGTGCCAGTGTGCAATGAAAAGTACATTGGTGCCATGGCCCACGTTCAACCAGTGAGAGACTATGCTTCCGCAAAACATTCCTCTTTCACAAAAACATGGTTACAGCAGGTTTAGTGTAAGACGATACAAAAAAGCAACGCTGCTCAGGGGTTAATTTGAGACTGTCCAAGAGCGTTAACATTCACATCTAGCTTCTCAGTAACCCGACCCACCTTCTTCCCTAACATGTTGTGAGTTTCCTCAGGGTCCAATGTGGATCTTTTTCAAGAATAACTTTTCGTGCTTTCTTTCTCATAAATCTCACTTTGATGCAACAAAATGCCATTGTGGACAAATACAGTATCACCATTGTACTCAGCAGCACCTGAATGCAGATTTCTCCAAAGATAACGTGATCAATGGCGTCATGCAATCAGTGGAAACGAATTTGAGTCAACATTTAAACCCATGACTTAAGAAATGGAAAATCAGAAACATGTAGCTACCTGCACACAGAATGTTAACAGAAGAAACAATGAGCAACAAAGACCGTTACAGAAACCTGAAACTACACAGAATCCTGGCATTAATATAAACACAGAGAAGCTGACATAATTAACCCTTTATGTGGTCAGCAATCTGTTTTGTGTTCACTTTCTCTGATCGTATGGGATTTAAAAATAACAAAGCATGTCAGCTTAACAAAGTATATTTTCCTAAACTTTGATTTTTAGGTAGCTATTGCATGTGATTCAAGGGTTTCTGAGCTGACTGACTCGAGTGGATCATGTGTACAGTTTGGAAGTGGGTCATGCTGCATGGTGGCCCTAATGTATCTCTTTTTCCTCGCAGTCAGAAGCCTTGTCTGTTTATTTTGGATGTTTTCCTCGTGCATGGGTGGATTTTGTCCCGTCGCTTTGGCCTTCTTTCACATGGCAACGAGAGGAACGTAACTGTCAACACTGAATTTGCTTTTTTCTCTCTCTTGTCACTGTGTTCATGTTGTACCCTGCCTGTCACCCAACAAATCCATCTATCAACTCCTCAAACATGAATAGAAAATTGTGTTGTGATAATAAAAATTATTATTTTTATATAACTGTATGGCTATGAATGCATGGTACAGCATGCTTATCATCATTAATGACAACTATATCAATAAACTATCATGGGTCACATATTTTAAAAAATATATGTTTGGTGCCTTTATATCTAGTATACTTTACATATAGTGCTTTTAGAATTTCATGTTCCTCAGTAATTAAAATAAACAAACAGAAATGCTTTTTTTTACCTGAGAAGAGTCAGGATGCTCTACCCAGTTACTCTCTTTTGGTTTAATCAACAATGTAAGATTGCTAAACGATGACACTCCAGCTCTATTCTTCACATACTACCCGTTTTTTCCAATCATAATCATGATTTTTTTTTAAATTAATAATATTTTATAATGATTGTTTGAATCTCTGTCAGTAATGAGTTTACAAGAGAGACAGAGAAATCCCCAGTGACTTGCTGCAGTGATTCTAACTGGCATGTCAGTGAACACAGTGTAGCTCACCTTCTGCACTGTGATAGCGAGGAGGAGAAGTTACGCTGGTATGGGGAGGTAGAGCAGCTGGTGACTCATATTCACTTGTTGTAAAGTGTGCTAAAAGGTACATGGACAAGTCAAATATATGAATATCTTGTTAAATATTTCCTTTCACTGATGAAATGTTAGTGAAAAGGAGGCTAACAATAGCCTTAGCTAAGCTAGCTAGGCCAAAAGGTTAGGAATAACACTACAGTCTATTCATTTCTCTTGGAGGAAAAGTGGGTTATAAACTGATACCCTTTATTTTGGTTTTTTCATTATCTATTTTCTCTTAACTTTCTTGAAAATGTGATATTACTATTTTTTCTAGGCACCAGGGTTATTATATCTTCATATCTTCTACTCTTCAGCAAGGAAAATCGCTATTGGCTGTCCTAAAAGTCACTAGATGACATCATTACCTAATTTGCATATTTGGTCATGCCCGATCTGGACACTAGATGATAAAGATATCTACTTTGGCAAGCTAAAAGTGTTTAAAAATTCTCATTTAGAACTACAAATACACTTTATGAAATTATTTATGAATTTATTACTCATTAAATAAATATGATATTATCACATGATGATATCATCATGTGCTTCAGATATGATATGTGCACTTTTAATTGTTTTAGGTGAGAATAAATACAGTGGTACTGTATTTCCGTCATGCCAGAAATTACATTTTTATTGCCTATTGTAGGGAATTTTAAAACGTATTTTCTTTAGGTTCTATAGTTATAGATATATCTCTTGCTTTTCCCTATTATCAAAATTAAGAGTGCATATCTATTTATTTTAGATATGACTTACAAACACACAGGGAGTGACAGGGAGTCTATACTGTCATGATAAAAAGTCATGACTGTATAGAAACAAAACATTGCCTAATACTGACGTTTTGGGAGGCAATAACAAAGTGTTCACAAGTGACACATTTGTATGAAGCATTGCAGAGTACTACTGACACTGTTCCAGAAAACTAAACGGGTTCATTAACTTGCTCATTATGTTCTGATGGTCAACAATACTGAAAGTAGCAATAAGATCCAACACTTTGAGAACAGTAAGTCTACCACAATCTACGGTCATCCGTAAATTATTTAGCATTTCTGATTTGCTGTTCCTCAGATGGATTTAAGCTAAGGCTTTTCTGAGCCACTTGAAACATAGCATTTGTTTAAAGACTGTTTAACTGGAACAGGTTGCCAAGCACAGGATGATTACCAATGAAGCTTTAACAGTTGCAACGTTCTTATGAACACTAACAAATGCCATTTGCATGCATATGCATTTCCACTCCCTAGAACAGGGGTATCAAACAAATTTTTGCTTTTAGCCAAATCAAGATCATGAATGCTCTTAAAGGGCCGGTTGTGCCAGAATGTATTAATAAAACCTTTTCACAAACTGTAAAAATATCAATGAATTCTTAAAATTAAATAATATTATTGAACAGATGTTCAGTTCCTCCAGGATTTTGTGATTCTTTTTATTTTTTGCAATAAAAATCAAAGAATTTGTTGTACTAATTTGGAAATATTTGCAATATTTGCGCTTATGCGTGACAATAAATGTGACTTTTTATTACACGCTGTATAGACTATAATCTGACATCAATTAAGGCTGAGGGAGATGTTTAGTACAAATAAAAACATTTTTTGGCAATTTTAGAAAAAAATTGCAATAAACTCCCAATTATTAGTGCAAAAAACTGCAGGGATTTGTTGATTTTGCGTGAATTTCCTCGATAATTCTCAAGAAACTGGAGGGACTGATTGATATGATTTGGCAGTAAACAAATAAAAACTGCATTGATTTGGTTTAAGACATAATATTAAACACACTTATTGTTTAATCTGGAAGAGGGCCACATAAAAAGTTATTCAGGGCCAGATTTTAGCCTACGGATCTTAAGTTTGACACATGCACCCTAGAAAATATATCCTCAAAAAAATAATGCTTTATAATCAACAGTGTAAAAAGTCAGAAAACTGGATGTCTTTGTGAAACTTACCCATGCTCTTAGAGCCATTTTTCAGTGAAATCGCCACAGTCACAATGACAATCAGTAAGCACAGCAGTGCAACCTGAATGAAGACAACAAGTTGCTGTTTAAGTCACCAGTGTATGTCTTGGAAAATAAAACTTTCGCTTATTTACTGGGAAGAATTAACTGATAATGAAGGTTTCTGAGCAGGTGTTATACTTATGGAACTGATAACAGAGTTTTCAGTGAAGATGTTTTTTCTTCTCTTTCCAACTGAAACTCCTTTGAACCGGGTTTGATTTACGGACAGAGGTACCAATTAACCAGAGATGGGAGAAACTGAGAGAAACTCCTTACAGAAGAGAGATTATCAGTCACATACTATCAGTACATACTTATCAGTACGTGACTGATAAGACATAAAAGGAGAATTGTATGTTTTAAGTTTCACTTATCGCTTGCTTTTCTTTTTTCACACGCTGATTTCTGATAGTTACTCTAATTTTCTAAATAAAATATCTAAAGACAAATGTGCATTTCTCTGATTGATTCAGCGTTTTGCTCACTCCCGAAAACGAAAAAGACTTTTTCTAAACAAGTACATGATTCATTAAGCAGCACACACAAAAATAACTTTACAGGCTTCAAAATCAAAACCTTGAAACAGTGACTTACTCTCTTACTTTTGCTATATTTGATTGTCTTACGTTTAATTATTTTTGGTAAACTTGACGGCTACGGTTTTGAAAGTTTTACCATAACTCCTCCTAGGAAATCTTTTTGTTATTGGGGCCAAAAAGCTAAAGTTTTTGCCAACCATAAAAATAACTGGAATTGAAAATGTCATTATCTATTCAGCAAAAATAAAGAAAACTGTTTCAAATAAATAACTAAAACCACAAAACTCAGTTGACATTCAGTCCTGTGATTGTTACATTGTTCAACTTTATTCTCTGAGGCTTGCTAACTGCGTCCCAGAATTAATCTTCATGTGTTAAAATGAGTGAACCAAGTGCTGCTGAGGTTTTATCTGCTGAGGGAGAGCAGCTCTGGAGGGTGAGGGGGTTGTAATTAAATGGCCGTTTCAAAGAAAACACCCTGTTTATGGAGAGATGGGGGCGTTCTGCCTTGTCTCACTGGCAGCAACGTCTAAAACAGACCCTCAGTGGTTCTTGTGGTTGTTTACTTACCCTGCAGTCTGAGACTGCTTGGCATCTTCTGTGTAGCCAGAATTAAATATTGTTTGTGAGAAGTTATATTTTGCTTTTTAACTTTGACCATCGTGCTATCACTTTGCTGGAAGTATTATTTTAAATCACAACACACGGTGCAGTTTGCAGGAGTGGGACTAAAAACATAAAGTTATTTAAATTAAACATAGTTAAAGGTTATTATAGCCATTACTTTGATTACTAAGATGACCACCACGTATTTACCACTTCTGCAGAAAAAACGCTAGTCTGTGGTTATTTCTTTTCTTTTACAAGTTAAGCAACAACCCCCCCTCCAAAAAAAATTAAAAAAACAACATATTTCAAACTCATACTTCTTCACAGTTAGTGTGCTGCAAGGCTGTCAGCTTTCAAAAAGCAGGATTGGTGGGATTATCAACCACAAGAAATCCTTTTAGTGTGATTCACACTTACAAATGTGGCATTCCTAGACAGTTATGATAACATGTTATGTGTATTTGGTGTCTGGTCGTTTTTCTTTTCTTTTTTATGGAGAGGTGAGCAGACAGGGTGCCTTGATTTGCTTTTGTGGGAGTATAAAATGTAAGCAGTGTCTTTGTGGGAAGTAAAAGTACAGTTTGTCTCATTCACACCTACAAGTCTGACTCTAAGTGGTACTTTTCTGCTTCAGTTCATCAAAATTCTTCAGTTCAAGCTGTTATTGTAAAATAAACCTTAGATTGTCAAGTTAGAGTGATGTCTGAAGTCCACTTTGAAAGTGAACGTTACAGAATGAAAAACCTAGACTAAGGGATCCCTTGTCTGCCAGTGTTGAACTAATTTTCCTCAAGTTGAGGTAAAGGCTGGAAGGAAAATTCCAGTTACTCCTTTTCAAAGAGTAAAATTGTTATTGGTCCAAATACATGCATTGTCATGGAACTTTGCACTGTCTAGACTCTGGTTACAGTGCTAAGCAGACATCTGGAGTTTCTGTGGTTCGAAGGAAAATAACTCAGTCAGAAGGAAATAATTTAGGAATATGTGTAAACAAATTAGTTCCATTGATAATTTATGCATGAGGTGGATTTTGGAATAAAAAAAATATATATTTACTTACGTATCTGTATGATTTAACTACAGAAAAATAACATAAAAAAAACAACTTCAATCTGTCTTTTTTTCACTTAAAGTTTTCAGTCATTTGCTTTTTGCACTTAAAAAAAACCTATCGCAGATTTTTGGCTCTATTTGGACTGGGCGTGGTTAGTCTGTTTGCTTATTAATAAAGGAGGCTATTTTGAGAAACCTTTGACTGTGGGAGTAAAAGGCCCTTTCAGGGCGATACAAAATAACATGGGTACTCTCACCCAGGTTTAAAATGGCACAGGAAGTGTGACACATACTTGGGTCTGATACTATAAGCAGCATTTATAATGTCCACATACACACACACAAAGTGTACAGTATGTGTTTGACTAAATAACAGTATGGCATTTTTTCACACTGGGATCTAAAACTTTAGTCTAAGATGTTGTTTTATGTAACAGTTGCATGATTTGCAGATTAATAAGTTCTTTAAAGTGTGATTTTGTGACTCTGAGTTACAAAAGAAAAAAACAGTGCACCACGTTGCTGGCAGATGTAGTTTTGAACCCAATAGAGAATTAAGACATCATGTATTCATGCTCATTTCTACATAAGCCACAAAATGCCTTGGGAAAGTCATGCTATGTTGTCATGCTAAAGCCACACAGCTCACTTAATTCTGGGGAGATTTAAATAAACCAAAACAAAATAGTGCATAACTAGGAGGTGGAAGAGAAAGAGACATACTTTTCAGTTTATTTTCCAAAAAAAATATCTGAAAAGTGTGGTGTGCATTTGTACTTAGCTCCCTGAGTCAAAAGCTGTTTGTAGAACCAACATTTTCTGTATTTACAGACAAGTGTTTTAATGTGTTTCTACCAGTTTGACACATATATAGATTACAATGTGTCTTTCCTTCTTTCAAAAATATCTCAAGACAAATCAGACTGGATGAGCAATATCTGTAAGCATTCATTTTCAAGACTTTTTATAGGTTTTCAATTGGATAAAGGTTTGGACTTTGACTAGGCCATTCCAGCATAGGAGTATACTTTGATCTAAACCATTGCATCAGAACATTTTGGTTCTCCAGGATTGTCCCTTACTTAGCTCCATCCATCCTGCCTCTCTTGTCCTGCTATAGAGAAGCATGCCCACAGCATGATATGACTACCACCATGTTTCACTGTGGGCAGGGTGTGTTCATTATAGACATGGTCTGCAGGCAAGCCAAAATGTTTGATTTTAGTGTGACCAACGCATTTCTAGACATATAGCTGACATATAGTTTTATAATCCCACTCTGCTTTAAACTTCTCTACAACTTGATCTCGGAATTGTCTGCTGTGTTTGTGGCCTTCATGAAGCTGCTTGGTCCCCGTTGTTCTCTAACAAACATCTGAAGCCTTCACAGAACAGCTGTATTTATACTAACTTTACGTTACTCACAGGAGGATTCCCTTTTCTAATTATACGGCTTCTGTAGTTCATTGGGTGCACTGGTATTTATTTATGGGCATCAGGGAAAAGAGGACTGAAAACTGAAGTAAAACACATCACAGCAATAGATTTTAATTTGTGAAAAAGTATTGAAAATGTTTTGTTGTGTTGCTACTTCATGATGACCATTTTGGCCCATCACATACAATCCCATTAACGTGTGAAAATTCAAAGGATCTGAATGCCCCCAAATTAGCCTGATTAAAAAATGTGATTCAAAGAACATTTTGTCTAATGACTCACTGACAGCCTGTAAAAAAGTAGATTTTAGCTTTGAAGAATTTAATGAACTGGAAAACAGCATTTTTCAAGGAAAATTGGCAGAAAAAACATGAATAAACTACAAATAGAACAATTTATTTTCTCCGTCAATACCCAGAGTGAGTCAAATGTTTTGCTCATGACTTTCCAATTGACCTAAACTGTGCTGTGAGGTCTAGTTCTGCTTTCCACAGAAACAACTGGAGGACACCTGCGGGCCATTTCCTGGCCTCTGTCTCTTTGCGCTGAAGTGAAAACAGTTAGTTTCCACATTAGTCTCTGGTACCACTGACAGTCTCAGCTGTGACAGCTGTGGATTAATGACGGGCAAAGCAAACAGGGTGAAAATGTTGACATGAAGCTGTGGTTTTTGTATTTTATGGAGATTTCACTGCAGTGCAAAAGAATGTTGTAGCAACTTAACACTGACTAACCAATAAAACAATTGCAAAAAGTCTACATTGAATCTGAGCTTGCATTTTTTTCAAAGAAGGCATTCAAACTTTAAAATCTAGTTATTGCAGACTCTTAAAAACGCGATATTGAGTTTCTTTATTTTAGTTGTGAGTAATTGACGTGATGCCAGCTTAAAAAGTTTTTTTTTGTTTGTTTGTTAGCTCCAACACATACCCCAATAATGATTTTACAGCAGTGATTCCGCTTCTTCCTCCGCTCTGCGCTGATCCTCTGGCTCTCCAGCTCGGACGTCCCGAATAAAGACGCTGCCTGCTCCGGTTGCCGCTCCTCTCCTTTGGTCCCCTCCATGCCGCTGAATGCACTAACGTCCTGACAGTTTTCAAGGCGGCAATGAGATGCAGTTAGGAGTTTGTCACGACAATGAAGCAGGATATGAACCCTCTGCTCCGGTATGCACAAAGGACCGCCTTTTTGACGTATTCTTGTGCGGTAACCCAGCAGGCGAACACATGTTGCAGGGTGTCACATAGACGTGTGTCTGACGTGAGAGAGCCGCACTACTTTTGCTCTCTTGTTTGATATAGCACAACTTTGAGCAAAGGCTGTCAACTTGCAAAATTAACGATTAGCTTAAAACGTCACAGCAACATGTAATATTATGCTAAGAAAAATCGTTTGTTTTTTAAATAATTGTCATAGGTATCAGAATGGTGTTTTGAAAATTAAATCTTTGATTAGGCAAAACATTACTTAAAGATGGCAAATAAAAGTCGTTGGAAAGAAAATGAGGCAAATGCTGCAGATGTCGCCATCCGGTGGTTAACATAGATATTGCAGACAAGTGCTTAGTGCTTCAAGCTGTAGCTGATTGTTTTTGATGTCTGTAACTAAGGTATTACTTGACATAATTTATTTCCCTTATTTATTTCTAATCAGAATAATCATTTTAATTACATTTCTAAAAATTTAAAAGATATTTTCTTGATTTTTAAAAAAATGGAATTTCTCAATACTGTTGAAACTGTTATTAAAATGTCCAAACTTGTTGGAAAAGCCCACAGGTTGTGGGGTGTAACAGTTTATTGTAGTGACCGCAAGATGGCGGTGTTGTAACATTTGTAAAATCCAGCACCAATAATGTTTGTACTATGCTGTACTATATTATAATACTAATCAAACTTCAACATACTTCGCCTCTGCGAGATCATCTGTGTCCTGTGAAGTGTTAATAGAAGCCACATGTTACTGGTACCTCTGACCTCTGACCTCTGTCTTGTTTTTACCCTTTTAAAGCTTAGAGTTCAGTCCTGCTGCTCTTTGTTTATCTTTGTGTCTGATAGCAAGAAAAACAGTGTCTGAGTATGTTTAAGTTTGAAGAGGGACTTTGTGTTTACATTCTAGGTTTGGATACATATGAATGTCAGAGTGTATGTTGTTACAGTATATGTGTCAATCCATAAAAAACTATATCACAAAGTTAAGAGCAACATAAAACTGCAGAGTGGTGTCAACAGATGCTGAGGCATGGGTTGAGCAGAGATAACCACATTTTTAGAGAGTCATCGACTACAGCCCTCCAAATGTCATGTGACCTTCAGATTAGGTCAAGAACAGTACATGGAGATATTCATGAGGTGAGTTTCCATGGCTGAGCAAATGCATCAAAGTCGTAAATCCACAAATGAACTGGAAAGTGTTGGATGTAATCATGTCACTGGACTGGAAACATGTTCTCTGGGGAGACAAATCACGCATTTCTGTTTGGCAATTCAATAAATTGGTAGAATGACCAAAGATGTCCATAAACACCAAAGATTATAAATGAGATGTCACTCAAATTCATATGTGTGTGTGTGTGTGTGAAAGAAGACAAGCAAATGCTTCTGGCAATGGTTTGTGTGTATAATGTTTCTGAAAAAAGACAAATTCTTGTTAACAGCAACATCCCTTAAGTTGATTTTGGGATGTAATGAAGGTCTTCATTACTGATCAGGATAACACTTTAATTATGTGTAAATGATAATGAGACGGGTACAAATAGATTGAAGTATTTTATTGGGTGTTTTATACAGGGCATCTCAGTGGGTATTGAGGGTGTCCTGGGGAATAATATAAATGAAGTAGGTATGGTAATTATGAAATGTATTACAAATGTTTGTAGATTATGGCTTACCTCTGTCTGTTCCTCTGTAGGGTGTTCAGGCGAAAAGAGTCCCCGGGGGCCTGAACACCTGATAAAGATTCCGGAGAGACAAAGTGCAGATGGAAGAGGGGGAACAAAGCCTGAGGCATTTTAGAAGTGATGAATAAATTAATATTTATATGAGGGTAGTTTTAGATAGCAAATGAGTATGTAACCATGAAGAATGTTTGTTATTTATGTGTTGAAGATTGGTTGTTTTGTTAAGTTGTTTGGTGTATATGTGGTTTGTTCTACCCTGTCTTTTGAGAAGTGTGTTAATTGGTGCCGCCCAGGATTACAAAGCCTGCATGTTGGCCACATGATAGGAGTAATAGGTGCGGGTGCTACGACACCTCATGACCATGTAAGCAGGAATGTCATCTTTGTTAAATGTTGGAGATTAAAACACCTGGTAGGTTGCACTACCCCTGCCTCCAGACTCCTATTTCAGCCTCCCGCTAAGGGCCATCCTAACAAGTGGTGTCAGAAGTTTTGGGGCCGGAGTCACAAGGTGGAGTTGAGGATGACAAAGGACAGGGAAAGGCGGAAACAAGATCAACAGCTGGAGCCTGATGAGGGAGCGACGGCATCTGCTGATCAGGTGGGCGTGGCACCCAGTAACCCTGAGAAGATTGAAGAGTTGGCAGATTTGGTGAAAGCACTTATTCAGTCTCAATCAGTGCGGGACCAACAGCTGGCAAAAGAAGCTTCCCGTCAAGAGCACAGATGGAACATGGGATAAACTTTATCATAAATCTGAAAGTGTTTCTGCAGCAACCCCTGTATGAAGGGAGCAGCAGGAATCACAATTTAGAGAGCATGAAATGACAGTGTGGGACATATTGTATCTGACAGCAGTGCACCCACAGTTCTCATATAAATGAGCTTGTGGAAGCGTGCTTGCAGCTGCAAAGCTTCCCAGCTCACTATAAAATTCTGCCACAAAAACCAACTCTGTTGAGTTCAGTCCAACCTTATGTTCCTCTTCTTATTTGTTTCAGAATGTAACTTAATTTAGCTATTCTTTCTCAGCTTTGTAGATATGCTAAAATTAATAAAAATGACACATGTTGCTTTTAGGGTTTAAAGCTGCTCATTTTCTCTGCAACTGCAGGAAAATATTGTGCTTTGTATAAGATACAGAGTAGTTTTATTATCAATTTTTGAGAACTGAGATTTTGTTTTGAGAAAACATGTTGATTTTCATGCACAACGAGTGAAAACAAGACAACTGTTAAATTGGTAACAAGTGTGACTCATTCACAGACATTCATTAGAAGGACGAGTGCTCAAGAAGGACGAGCAGTCACGAAGAAAGACAGATTCTGAGGGAAAGAACCAGTACCAAAGGAGGTTTGTCTGGTCACAGTGGCAGCTGCTGGTCATGCTGATGCTAACCACTCATTTCCTCCCATTCAACTGAGACACGTTTTCTGCTGTCGTAAAAAGTAACTCGTAACAGTGACTGCAGGAGTCGAGTTCATTTAAAAAAAATTGATTTATTGTATTTTTTCAGCATTTCAGCGCAGAATTTTTTGCCAGATCTCCGTTGTATTCAGTATTACTACATACAAAAGTGTATGCTCTCATTGTCGGTGCATGCTTAATGCCAATAAAACTGTGCACACATAAGTCAAGTGCAGGTTAAACCATTACTGTCTATGCTGCCTAGCTACGCTCAACTCAGAAAACATGAAGAAACCACAAATAACAGATGAAACTGCAAATTTCTGGAGAACATCCAGGAAATCTTAAAAAATAGAGAAACTGCAGCTTCTTACTGAAACTTAGAGGACTGTCAAACTTATTAGATCCTTGCAGCTCAAATAAGGTGCACATTTTAGGCAGAGAGATGTACTGTATATCTCTGCTTACAGAATTGTTCATGTTTTGCTATTTTTGTCATGACAGACAAGCCGAGTAAATAAAAAGATATAATTTGTAAACAGAATAATTTAAACCAACCTGACCCTTTGTGAAAAGTAGTTGCCCCTTAACCCAACAACAGGTTGAGTCAACTTTGAGAGTCCTGGCTTTTAACTTTCAATGAGTCTCGAATTGTGACTCACTGTTCTTTTATTTTCAAAATTGTTTTAATTCAGACGTTATGAAGTTTTAAGCTAAAGTCCAGAGCTTGATTAAGCTACATCAAAACCTTCACTTAGTATATTATTCATTTATTTGGTTTCAGGTGGAGTTGCTGGTGTGTTTTGGATCACCAGTACTTTGGAGAAACATATTTTTAATCAACCAGCTGCTAAAATATAATAACTTTTGATCCCATGTTGAAGGTATGCAATGTCAACCTCACAATTAATTATTATTGAAAGAAAATTGTCATATTTATATCCACTGCATGGTTGTGCACACACAGATTTGCAAGTAGCAAATTGGAGATTATGACTTTGGTGTATCCTCTTTATGGATGTCAACAAAACAACAGCAACTGTATACCAGAGGTACTAATGCCTGTGTGGTTGTATTAAAAAAAACTTGGAAGGGACTTGAGGATTAAGAACACCAAGAGGTAAGGGAAAAGTATCTTGCAAACTTTGGTAAAGTAGCAAGGAGAAGAGTCAGATTACAGCAATCACTGGGGGACAATCTGGCATCAGTTAAGAGACTCTCTGGTCTTCTTTTGGTGTGTCTTGATGAACTACAGGTAAGCACACAGTACAGCTGAGACAGATGGTGTAGTAGGATGAATTAAGCCTGCACTCAATGAGTTTTCATGCCCATCATATGATCTATTGCCAACAGGGGCGTTGTATAGAGGTTCTGTCACCTATCTCCTTATAGTTTGCATTTCCTGATGTTTTTTTGTCATTAGCTGCTACTTTGCTGCATCCACAGCTCTCAGCGAAGAGAACTATAGCGACTAGATGTGCAGAAGCTAGCATCCTGTAGTGAGAGTTAAATATTAGAAAAATACAAGAATAGTCAGCTAAGAAACTCAAAACATCACTTTTAAGCACCTGTTTTGAAATGTAAAATGTTATTGGATGTTTTCATTTGTCATCAGTCAGAAAAGGTTGGAATGAGAAATTATTACTTGTCATTTCCTCTTAAAGATTGTAGCAAAATCAATTAGGAATTAAGCACATTTTCTTTTACTGTGAAAAAAATAAGTAAAAGATTAACAGTAAAAGTGGTCAGATTCAGGAAACTTTTAACATTCTCATTATTGTTGTCTGATAAGATACAAAAACATTTCCCTAAAATGTTTACATAAACGAATTGTAAGCAGGAAAACATGATTTGAAATGGCAAAAATGTGTTTTTCTGATTGCACAGTCATTTTTCCACTCTAAAAACAACCCATCAGCGCAATAACCATTTAGTTTTCAGTAATAAGCAAGTGACGAAATTTCATTACACTGCATTTAAAAGTGACTGTCACTAATATGACTAATCGCCTACAATAAATTTAGCATTCTAATTGTTGTTCACATTCATTCCTGGCTTTCAGATTTATGCATGATTTATAAAAATAACCCCAGTGTTCCTCACGTCATCGATCCACTCTGAGCTAAATCAGTAACTAAAAGCCTGCGTCTAACCTTTTTCACTTTGGTTCTAAAAAGAGACATGCTGTCAGTATTTATTCTAGAACTATGGGGGAAAAATTAGGGTCTGTGATAATTAATCATCATCAAGATGCCAAAACATACTTTTATGAATTTACATCAAATGTGTGCATAGTCATAGTGCAAAAGATGAAATTATGGGAGAGCATGCGTAACTGTATGTTTAAAAAAGCACTTCTTTGGAAAAAGAGACATCTATAAACCACAAGTGTAAAATATTCTGTAGTCAATACAAATGGTGTAGATGAATTCAGTCATGTTTTGACCAATCTATTCGACTCCCAATTTAAAAAGTCAAAGGTTAAAGTATGAAACTTGAAAATCAATACTGGGTCATGCACTATTTTGGGATAAAACTAGTCTAACACATGAAGATGGATTGTTTTTACCTTCTCTAATGTGGAAAATCAACCAAGATTGTATTTCCATATACCAATATTTTTCTGTTTTTGTACACAAAAAGCGAAGGTTTAATTTAATATGTCATGTTTGGTGACAATATAACTGGTGGGAGGCTAACAACATTGATTTAGATGTAACTTAAGAAAACCTTTTCTCTTAAACAATGCAAAATATTCTGAATCTTCACACACTATGAGATCATGCTTGACTCAGACGCAAACTCTGTGGGAAAATTTAACCAGAACAAAATGTCCAAAGGTCTGCAGCTCAGGGGTGGAGGTATTAAACCCACAACTTTTAACCAGTCAAGCTTTTTATTTTCTGAATATTGCAAACATGTGATTTCCCCCCACAATAATCTTCATCCGGCAGGGCAGCACAGGTGTGGAGTGCTCACTGGGGTGTCGTGGCTTTAATAAACAGGGTCAGCTCTAATTGGAGGGATGTTTTAGAATAATTAGCAAATGACAGCAGGGGCCATGGCAGGAGTAACGGTGTCAGAGCAAATGATGGGAAAAAGAGTCTAATTGAATGTCAGCGGGAAGCTACAGGGCATGTTGATCTGCATGTAATGAGAGGTGGGCAGCTGAAGGGCACCCCTCCCAAGATGCTTTCAGGAAATATGGAGGAGGCAGGGGGTGGAAACCAGGAGTAGGACAGCTCCTGTCTGCATGGCGTTGCCCTTAATGATGTCCTCAGTGTTATGTAATATGTTCTCCAGTGAAGTTAAGTTAGCCTCATGCACACACAGCGCTCCAAGCAACTTCTTACATCTGTGTGTGTTTACAGTAGATGCACATGCATAGAGCATGACAGCAGTAATTAGATGTTATTTTGTCACTGTTAAGTTAATAAATTGGGGCTTTTAATGACAATACAGCATACAACTGCAGAGGGTTTTATAAACAAGAAGTGGGTGTACAAGTTTGAATATAAGGCAGGTTTTTTTTCTAATCCAAACAGGATTTAAGATGGAGCTCAGAAATGTTGAGAATGAGGAGAAACAGAGCGCATTCTTCAACCACTAACCACCGTTGGGTAAAATTCTCATCAGAACTGGAAAAGTTTATTTAAGCTTGGTGGAAAACACTTTCATTCATCTGACCCAAAACACAACCTCAGATAAAATATACTTGCAAATCTGTACAGGCAGTGGAAGGTTTTGGATCATCATATCCATCAGACTTTAACTAGACCAATCCAAAAGCTTCATTTTTAGAGACATTTAGAAGTGGGCTTGCCAGGGTGTCTTGGATTTCATTCTAAAAAGAAAAAAAACAATCATTCAACAATTATAGCAAGTTTTCTCTATGCTAAATCAGAGGCATCACCATATCATCACACTACCACCACCTTTATTTGACCATATTAGCATAATGCTAATGTTTATGCTAACTGCAATGACAAATACACCATCCTTAAGAGATGTACTTTGTCATCTTAAGTCAACAAAATCTATTTCCAAGTGTTCTAGGGATTAAGATGTGATGCAGGTCTTTTTATGTTCATGGTCAACAGAATGTTTTGACAAAATATATTCAATTGATTTATTGATTCTGTAGGCCTGTCAGTAATCAGACCGGGTGCAGGTGGTGAAACTAAACAAAACATGTAGCTAGTCACTGTTATGTCATGATTTAACAATTGTTCACATAGAAACAAATCAACTTTTTTTCCAATATAAAAGGGGTATTATGTAGAATCAACATTTTTGAACATTCCTGGAGTGTTGGTTTGGTTCATGACTGTTTGACAATACTTTCATCTTCTGTGGCAGCCTTTTGACAAAAAAGTTATTTGATTCTCTGAAACAGTTACATGTGAGAAAACAGCGAGAACAGAAGAAAGCTGTAAGAGGGCTCATAACACAGCACTATGTCTGATAACCAGGATCTGATATAACAAAATGTTGAAGCACTATGACCACTGAAATGCATCAAAAAGTCTGGACCAGCTGTTACAGGAAGTGGTGCCTTAACTTACTAGACTTGCAAACAGGTAAAAACCCATTACATAAACTCATTTGCAGTTTTGTATGGCAGCCTGGTGAACCGTTTATGAGTTGAAACACTTAGTGTTTCAACTCATAAACGTCCAGCTAAGTGCTCTTTCTCATCATCTTGCTTGTGCCTTGGTGTCTTTGCACATCGTAAATCGAAATTTTAAAGAGTAGGTCAACAACCCAAAGGCCTGTTTAGGTAAGGTGAAACTTACAAGTGAATTACTGTTTACACATCCAGTGCAAAGACACTGTAATAATATTGAGTTACTTGGTTTATACTAATGACAACCTGCATCTTTGCCCTGGAGTTTACTTCATAAATATATTTTTAGTTTTCAGTTTGCGTTTTGTTGCAAAGCAATATTTTGTTGCTGGTTTGCAACAAAATGTTGCATTCCATCGTAGAGAAATATAGAGATACAGCGCAATTAATGGCAATTTAAAGAGACAGACTTAACTAATGGCCATGTGTTTGGATGGGGAAAGAAGGAGAACATGCAATCTCCATGCAGTAATACACCAGGCTTGGATTTGGACCCACAACCTTCTTGTTGCTGCACCACTGTTGGTGCAAAATGTTGATATTTTGCATGAAATCAAGGTAAAATGCCCCTATTCTTGTGTCTGCAAGGCGTCAAAATGTGAGAAAGTTTGGGAGGTATGAATACTTTAGCAGTAAGGTTTGCATCAATGTTTCTAATCTTGTGTGTTCACTCCTGGGTAACCAATATGAAATCTGTCTGCAGACGAGGCTTTGCCTTTTCGGAATCACAGTAATGAGGGCCCAGCCTTGATGCCATGCTCACAGTTCATGCCAGAGGTCAGAAGCTGCCACTGGACAATTTTGTTTAATGGGTCTGTAGCTGCAGGAAGAGCTGTGACTCACAAGGACATAATGGAGATTTTGCAGTAAAGAAAACACTGGTTACCCTGCAGCGGGATGCCTGCAGGACAACAGGGAATCAACAGCTGAGACTCATATTGGAAAATGACCAAGATGTAATGATTATCAATAACGAAACAGAAAACCATGTTAGAAATGCTCCTCGTTTCTGTGTGCCAGCTTTACAACTTAATTGGTATGCCTGGTTGCAATTTAGTTTGCAATTGTAATAATTATCCGAGACTGAAAACCTCAGTGCATATGTTATACTTTTAAACAAGATTGAAACAAACATCACCAGTACTGGAACCAAAAATCTTAGTTTGCTGTTGGTCAGAGAAAATAAAGAAACCATATGCCAAGAACAAGCTAAAACTATGTTAGCTTTTAACTTGTTCTATAAAGTCTAAGAGATTATTTCATGCATGACACTGACATGATTGGAGGGTGTCTATCAGGAGATATTAAACAAATAAGAGGCTTTTTTGTAAATTCAGAATGAATTTTTTTTTCCATTGAGTTTTCTTGAACACTGAGGGCTCATAAAGCTTCTCTTGCTATTTCCTCTTTTCCATCGTCAAACCTCTCCTCATTCTGAATAATGACATCACTACTCCAATGACCGGAAAGCCTTATGGCTACTCCCTTAATCTCATTTCATCATTCTGTGTGTGTTCGATTGTTTTGAATGGATCAGACGTAAAAAGCTTAATGGTTCAGCAGAGAAGTAAAAAAGTTCATAATTTTGCACATGTTAACCTAAAGTTTTCAATCTAATACATGTGATGGCCTAAACGGCAATTTATTATATCATTAGGCTTTTTTTATTTCTTTTGAATTGCTTTTTTTCTGATAGGCCAAATTCTGAATTAAAGTGTTATGGATTAATTGATGCATTGATCGACTGAGGCTTTCAGCACTCCAATTTATGAAGGGAGGATTTATGCAGGCTCAGTCACAGCTGACTTGATTGACCTGTTTATTGAAAGTAGAGCTATTTCTGTCCCAGCTCAAAGGGAGGAATTTAAGATTAGCCAAGATTTATTAGTCAGTAACAGGTTGGCACATGCATAGGTTAAATTTGAGGGTTGCTTTAAGTTGAAAATGTACTTTTATGTACTTTTAAATGTATTTTGTAAGTAAAGAAATAATCATAAAACATTATTTTGCTTGTTTACGTATTATAACCAGATATGTTTCTATTAATATTTGGGAATAAACCCCCCCAAACATAAAAATAAGCACTCAAATGCAATAACATATGAACATAACTGCCTTCAAAGTATCCTCAACAAATCGTAGCTTCATCTCGCTCTGACGCACAACGCATTAGGGAAGCATTTACTGGAAACCAGTGACTCCAAAGGTCATCAAACTTGACCATGGTCAATATTTCACTTGACATTTGTCTTTTTGCATCATGATGATCCATTTCCTTTTTCCTTTTCAACATAAAACAGATCCAACTCAGTTCTTTGAATCTACAAACTTTACTGCTTTCAGAGTTGACGTCCCTGAAATAAGAAGAACCGAGGTTTGATAGCAAACAACTCAGTTTTTCTCAGAGCTAAAATTAACAACTGCATTCTTTAGAAACTCTGAACTGACTCACCTTGGCAGCATCAGTCTAAGTTTGAACCAGATTCATTTTAATACCATAAAACATTCTTGTGATGCACACCAATGACTGAAATTAGGGAGTTTGAAAGCCACAGTGACTTTGATGATTTATGTCACTGGTCTGCCAAACAGAGCCGTCGTGGTACATATAGTCCCTCAGGGATTAAAATGTTTCTACAAAAAACTTTTAATGTGAACAGGGTTCACAAGAATTTTCTGGTAAAACCTGATAGACTTAAAAGGCTAATATTGTGTTTTTTAGTACTTAAACTTAAATCAATGTCTTTGCTATATTCTTAATAACTCAATAATAACTGTGGAGTTATAAAATGAATACCAGTAAGGAAGTTGTGGCAAAAGGTGGAGAGGAAACCAACTGTAATGGGGGCTCTCTTTAACTTTATGGTGTCTTAAAACGGTATTCATACATTTTGATTATTTTTACATTTCTGTCATATTAAGAACAGAGATCAATGTGTGTGTGAGAGTTTTTTTAGTATTATTTTTTATGATAGACTAACAAAAATCCTTTATGATTAAGAAGTGGAAGGGAAAGGGTCTCGTTTTACACATTTTAAACAAACTCATATATTTGGTAAACATATGAATAAATATGTAATCCCCCTGTAGTCAGAAAGTACCAAATAAAAGCCAGTGTGACATAAAAAAGTTAAGTTATTGGTTGCGCACTCCAGCAATCTGGCCTTTATAGATGTTATAGAGGTTTCAACAAAAAATAACTGTTTATATGCATTTGCAAATTTATTAGCATTTTTGTTAATAAAAAATGCTAATACTGCTAAGATTTTTTATTAGTTTCTTATTTTAATTTCTTTATTTACGTACGTATGGTTCAGTGGCTCCATCTATTGGTGAAAAAGTATGTAAAGCGAAATAGCTGCTTCAAACCAAGTTTGAGATTGCAAGACTGGAAAATAATTTTTCACAGGCGCTGTCCATCCAGTCCAACTGAACCTGAGCGTCAGTGTCAGTTTCTAAAGCTGGTAGAGACATATCCCATAAAACTTGTAGGTGTATTGACAGATAGAAGTACAGTTTTGATCTCTAAAATATTTAGTGATATGGGTTAAATTCAGAGGCACACCACACTTAAGAATTTAGTGCGGTTTTTGTGTGTGTTTTAAATAGTTTCCCGTTAAAAAGTATACTTTTCTGTAAAATCAGAAGAAAATATATTGTGTTTGTACTGTCAAAAAAAAACACAAAAAAAGTTAAAGTAATTCAAATAGTTTGCCAAACAATATACATTTTGGTAAAACAAAACAAAAAAAAAATCCTAAATGTAAATTTTGATTAAACTTTTGAAAGCCTGAATGAAAAAATATTACAATAACAACACATAGAAACCATCTACTAACATTGGAAAACTGGGAAACACTAAAGGGAGCGTGGGGGTTTTTCATGAAGAGGGGAGGGTTCGGGTGGAGGAGGTGTGTTTGGGGGGAGTGGTGCTGAATGAACAGCTCCTCTTCATCATAAAACAAGCAGAGGGCTCCGCTGCTCCGCTAGAGCCGCCGCCACCGCCATGAGCCAGCCGAGCCGCCCGACCTGCAGCCCCGCGCTGCCTCTCCGCCCGCGCCCCTGACCCCGCACCGCGACCGCACCAGACCACCGACCATGAAGAGGCAGAACGTGCGGACCCTCGCCCTCATCATCTGCACTTTCACCTACCTGATCGTGGGCGCCGCGATCTTTGACGCGCTGGAGTCTCAGGAGGAGACGACCCAGAAGGAGACGCTGGACATGAGGAAGCAGGAGCTGCTCAGCACCTTCAACCTCTCCAAAGATGACTTTGACCTGCTGGAGAAGGTGGTGCTGCAGCTGAAACCGCACAAAGCCGGCGTGCAATGGAAATTCGCAGGTTCCTTTTATTTTGCCATCACGGTGATCACGACCATAGGTAAGACTGCGGCTCCCCTAAGCAAACTTACAAGAATTATTTTCTTTTTTTAACCTAACTTACATTTCTCTTCAGAGAGCACTTCTTCCGAGGTCAAATCACTACAGGGGGTTTATAGATGCTGCTGAATGCTCGAACCTGTTGCATCTAACTTTTCCTGCATGTTTGAAATCAGTGATAACAACGCTCTGCGGGAGTGAAGGGGGATTTCAGCCCACATTGACAGGTGACGGCGGAAGTCAAAGCCGCATGGGAAAATTTTATTGAGTAAAGAATCCACATCTGGGTCTTCAGTGTTCTTATATGAGATAGAGAAATAGGTAAAATTGTGCTTAATGTGCAGATTTAAAAAAAGATCTGAACTGAACTCTAGTCAACACAAAATAGTTTTTATTTATCCTACACTGGTAAATAATTGTCACTAGCATAGACTGATGGATTTCAGAAACTTAGCCTGATTCTATAGGATTCAATATGCTTTCTGCCTTAAACATGTTTCTGTTACTGGTGCCGACAGAAGGAGTCTTTTCATCTGCATAAGCCAAAGTTATTAAGACTTGATACTTGAGGAAACTTGAGGCGTCGTTGGCTTGTTCTGTTGTATTGTGCTCTCATTATTTCTGCCCCAGAAGATTCATGTGCAACAGCACGAGGCGTTCAGGTGACGTGAAACTCTGCATTTTGTTTTTTCTGTTTCAGTGCAGAATGTAACTGACCTACACGACTAAGGTTATTACTGATGGGAAGTTATATCAAAGTGAAAGGAAGTTTATCAACTTTAGGGGCAATTAATGGATCAAATATTTCTTGAGGACTTTTCTTGAAAAAAGGGTTGTCTCCAGAAAATTGTTATTCATTTAAACTTTATAAACACATATGTAAAAATCAAATGTCATGGTAAAAAACAGCTTGACCACGGCTTGATAGGTTGAGCTGTAGCTCTGTAAATATTGCCTTGTCAGATTATCCTAACATTTACTATCAATGTGTACAGTAGGTGTGCAAAATGGTTCCTACTAACTTTCCATTATAAAATTATTCAAGTTACGACCCTCAAATGCATAGAAGTTTTCAAAACAGTTTGAGTACGTGACATTTACTAAATTTGGCTTTAATGTTCTTCATAAATTATGAAAATGGCACAATGCTGGCAATGCTCTGGCCCTTATATACATACAGCTCTGGAAAAAATTAAGAGATCTCTTAAAATTATCTGATTTTACTTTTTATATATATATGTTTGAGTAAAATGAACATTGTTCTTTTATTCTCTGAGCTACTGACATGTCTCCGAAATTCCAAGCAAAAATGTTGTACATATTTGCAGAAAATGAGAAAGTCAAAATAATGAAAAAGATGCAGTGCTTTCACACATCAAATAATGCAAAAAAGACAAGTTCATATCCATTTAGAAACAACAATACTAATGTTTTAACTCAGGAAGAGTTCAGAAAGCAATATTTGGTGGAATAACCAGGAGGTTTTCAGTGGGGTGAATGACCTCTTCATTTTCTCCAGGGCTGTTCCTGAAAAGTGACACACCCACTCATGATGCAGCAGGACACTGTGAATTTCAACCTGAATACTTGAATTTCTCACAAGTTGATGCTCTACAATAAAATTTTCTTTTTGTCCTCACAATTAAAATCTTTTAGGTGCTTTCAGTGTCAACATACAAACTAAACAGCCCTTTGTGTATTTAATTCTTAAACTTTTGATCTTTATAATTTGGAAAATAGGATGAGTATGAATGTCTAGAATCCCAAACAACAATTTGTCATACTCTAATTACTTGATTTCTTATGTATCCAGACTAATAAATAATAACATCAAATCTAACACTTCCTTAATCTTTTAAAGTCTGTGTATATTCTCTTGTAAAAGAAAACAAAACAATAAAGTTGTCAAATCACAGTACAACAATTAGTAAAATTATATTTCAGTGAGAACCCCAAAAACAATCATTTTTGAGACATTATATATTTACGTCTATCTTTATATGTTTTTGGTTTTATTTGCTCTGAACCTTAGAGATGATCTGAAAACAGCTTCATTGTGAACGCATGCCACTGAGATGTTTTTCTTTTAAAAAAGGAACAACAATCTAAGTAATTTTTGTTCTGGAATGACTAGAAGAGGCTTTTAAACCTTAAACAAATCAAGCACAAATGAAAGGCTAGAGGAAACAGAATCGTATTAGTTGATGCTGCTTCAGTGGCAAATTGAGGTATTTTGTATTTAAGACAGGGCAGATTGGGTCGGTGATGAGAGTGATTCTTCTCTTCAATTGTTTTTCAGCCAGGTTTCCGTGATTAGGGCTCCAGTGCTCATTTATTCTCACTCCTCTTCTGTCATTTTAACAACTTCAATATTGTCCCTTTCCACTGTTTTACTTCACAAACTCCATTAACTCACTGTTTCTATTTCTTTCCCAAGTTTAAGTGTTAAAAGGAATGTGTCATGGTAGCAGAGATTATGTTAAGGAACTACTGAACTGTATAATATTTTTTAAGTCATTCCTCATTTGTTGATATGTTATAATCTTTTAAAGTGATTTTGAGCAATATTTTCTCAGGCTTTCATTTTTTACTTTTCTTTTCACTTTATATGAGCAAAATGAACTATTTATGCCTGATTGGCTATAAATTCAACACTGCAATATTTTTTATCAGTAAAAAAATTGGATTGAATTTTCTGTCTTTGTCACTGTTTTATACAATTGGTTTTAATAGCTCTTTGTGAACATGTGATATATATACTCAATTTTCCACCGTTTGACATGCATGAAATAGTTTTTTAATAACTTCGAGGTGATACAAGATTCTTAGTAAAAAATATTCAGTGCAGTAGGAGGACTTTTTTTTTTTTAAATAAAAGTATTGTACTTTTTCTCATTGTGTCACATAACAACCACAAACTATAATGTATTCTACTGGGATTTTAAGGAATAGTGTACGTGGGAGGAAAATAATAGATGGTTTTCAAACATTTTTTAACAAAAGTTTATTAAAAATTTATATCCAGTCCTCCTGAGTTATGATTTTGTAGAACCAACTTTTACAGTTTTTACTTTAGGGTGTGCTCCATGTAGTCTATGTATGACACATACGTAGACTACAGGTTTTGCGTATTACTCTTTGCAAAAAGCTGGAGCTCAGGTTAGAGTTTTCAAATCTTGCCAAAGATTCATTTTTAGATTTCAGTCTGGACTAGTTGGGTTATTTTAATTCATGAATATGTTTTGATTTAAGCCTTTCCATAGTAGTTCTGGCTGTATGTTTTAAGTCATTTTTGCGGGGAGGTGAACTTCTGCCCCAGCTGCAAGTCTTTCATAGTTTCTTTCAACCAGGTGTATTTGGTTGGATCTGTCTTTCCATCAGGTTTTATCCGTTGCTTTAGATTGCAGTGTTAGTTATGTTATTATCCTGAGTTTTCAGGTTTGTTTATTGGGTGTTCCTTAGTCTCTTTCTTTTATTTGATAACTGTTGTTTCTGTTTTACTTTAGTTCAGTCCTTCCTTAGTGATTCTAATTGATCATAATCATTTCTTGAGTCTAGTTATTCTTTGTATTTCTAGTTTAGTTTATTAGGTCTAGTTATTTTTTAATGTTAGATTTATTATAGTCCCTTATGTACTCTCCCTCACCTCCTGTGTGACTTTCTCTCTGTCTCTGTCTCTCTCTCCCCTCACACCTGAGGTCAATTAGCCAATCAGCCCAGGTTATTGTTCCACATTCACACTCCCAGTACTGAAACACTTCTGCTCCTTTCACTATGTTTTGCTTACTCCCATCTAATTTCATTATATCATGTTACTTTCCTGTTTTTCCTGTAGTATTTGTGTTTGTTTGTTCTGCTCTGGCTCCCTGTGATGTTTGTAAATTTTTTCATTAAAATGTTCAATATGATCCACACTCCCATTTTGTCTACATTTTGGTCCATCCACAAACACATCAATTTCTGGTTGTTCTTACTTTATCAGCTCACCGTCTTCCTCATGTTGGTGTTTTTCCTATATGGTTTGTGGCAAACAGTACCTTTTGGCTGTTTTCTTGCCTCTGTTTTATATATTACTAGTAGTTATTCATTAAAAAGATTTTCCTATCTTGGCTCAGGATCTCATTGACTCCTCTAGAATAATCAAAAACCATATTTATTCTTCTATAAATATTGTTCTCTCCTTTCAGCCATGTGTTCAAAAGTTTGCAGTTGAAGCATAATATTTTCATTTTCAGATTTGCCTGTGCTCTGAGAGATATTCAGAGCTTGGAATAAAATTTCATATCCTCACATTTTTAAATTTCTCCATAAATTTCTGTTCCTTACTCCTCATGATGCCGTTTGTTATCTAATGGTCTCTAGCAAACCTCTGAGGCTTTCACAGAACACTTGGATTTATGCTCAGATTAAATTACACACAGATGGACTATCTACTAATTAGATCAGAATTCTGAAGCCATTTGGTTACATTGGATTTTATTTAGTTTTTTTTCCCCCTGTCTCTCTTTTCACGTTTCTCGTGAAAAATTGTTGAACAATATTTGCCTTTTAAAGCATAAATCTGCATCATAGCAAGGAGAGAACATAAAGTCCCTCCCTCATTTAAAGCTGCAGGACCGTTCTATTATGTAGTTCCTATTTGTTTAGAACTTGCTTGTATCAGGACTTCCTATCTGACTTTTCCCTCCTGTATTTGGTGACTGGTCCAGTTGTCGGTCATGACCTGTGACTAGTGACTGTATCAGATGCAGAAAGCTAATTGCACACTAACCAAAACCCGGGTGTCCGTGTTCACATTCTGTAATTGTGAGCCCTGCAGATGGCAGAAACACAGTGATTGGCGTTTCAGTCTGCCATTAAGTATTAATGACAACTCCAGAGCTCTCTTGTTCCACTACAGTCCTGGCACACAACAGCAACACTGTGTATACTACACTGGTAACACAATATTAAGCAACCATGGCCTACAGTAATGCCCTCACATAAAAGAAATGAGTATTATTATTTCCCGGCAAACTCTGGCTGCGCCATGCTCTACTCTTGATTAAACATATGTGCACAGTCAAACTGCAATCAGTAATTAGACAACACTTTCCACAGAAGAAAGGATGAGGCGGAGGGCAGAGTGTCCTCTTACGCACCATCAGGGGATGGATTTAAGTGATGCGAGACGCACAAAGAGGGGAAAAAAGAGAGAGCTTTGAGCAAGCAGAGTTCGGGAAGCGGGTGTAATAAGATTCAGGGGCTCAGAGGGCGGGGGTGTCTGCATCACAGTGGTTGTCACCCTCCTCCAGGGGTGAACGTCTTGTCACTGCCATGATCGTCTGTTGCATAGAGAGGACAAATTCCCAACACACAGTGTTTTATAATAAGACATGTCACATGTCCTTTGTGTTATCTGATGTGCTGTTTGACATGTGACGAGGACATGAACTTGCAGTGCCGGGTTGTGAGGAGCAGTTGTTTTGTTTTCCATGAGCCGGTTTTTATTTAAACATGTGTTGACCTTAAAATAAAGCAGTCTTTGTGTGACAAGGGATATGATATCACAGAATGTTTATACAAGACGAAAAAAGTATTGTACCACCCGGATTACACAAATATATTTCCTTATGATGTGGTAGAGTGATGCATGGAGACAAGTTGTACAGTTTCTGGTTCTTAAAGATTAGCTTAAAAGTACATAAAGAAAATGAAAGTTTGTTGATTTTTCTTTCTTTTTCCCTTATCTTTCTTACCCTAAAACTGCTAATTTTCTTCTTGTTGACCAAGTTGTAGACTGTCACCAAATTTAAGCTTAAAACTCAGTCATTTAGACTACTTAGAAGAGTTAAAGCCTCCATTTGATAAAAACAATCCACCCACTAAAAACAAAGTAAGCATAATTTTCTGACGGGAGCGTAAAGATGGGAGGAGGGAGAGTCGTTTACCGCTAGCTTAGCTCAGCAGGTTGTCACTATAAACTACATGAGCAGGTTGTTCAGTCTGTTTATTCATCAGATGTGACTTTAAAAAAAACAAAAAGCATTTTTTAAACAATGTTGGCGTTTGCATGTCTTTTTAGGACCCCATTTTGCCCCAAATGGCAGTTTTTTTATTTTTATTTAGCTTTGTTCTTACCAGCTTTGCACAACTACAGAGCAAAGTTTTAGCCCCTTTATCTATGCTAAAAATCTCCATTTCAGGTAGATTGGAGGGAAGGCATTTGCAATAACAATCTTCCAATTTAAAATAAAATAGAAATATCCTTTATTGTCCCACATTGGAGAAATTTCTGTGCAAGAAAAATGCAGTTTGAAATGTGTAAAATGTATTTTTTTTTACTACTTTTATATTTGTTCTTTACTCCAATTAATTTTATCATCATTAAAATGATGTGTTTAGTGTTTCTCTCATCCATTGAAATGACTATATGATAGTTACTGTACATGCAGAAAAAAACAAAACATGTTCTTCATATTGTTGAATGATATGATTTGATTTTTGTCAATGTGTTCTTACTGACTCGGCCGAGAAGCCGGTTGTCGATAGTTCATCAATAAGCTCAAAATCTGTGTAGGACAGTGAAAACGAATGCAAATGCATCCAGGCCATTCAATCTGTCTGAGTCACTGTAATCCCAAGATGACATCCAGGCAGGGAAAAAGCCAGCTGGTGAGGGCGACTGCTTGCTGCGAACACGTCTCCATCATATTAAAAGTAGCTTGGATCAGAGCACTGACACCCTCCCCGGTTTAGCTGCTCCGTCACCACCGGTGATGTTTATTTACTGGGCAGCTACCAAGTCAATTGGTGCATGAATGTGACACAGGCTGTGGCTGAAAACGAGCAGACATGCTCTTCGTCCGTTCTATATGTGGACGGACAATGGATAATATATTTTATTTTTCTATTTTCATTTCTGGCAGCAGCAGCTTTGATTTGGCAGCAGACAAGGATCCACTTCCAGCTGTTGCATAATGAGGGCACATTCTGAATCGCTGATGGTAATTACTTACATCAGTATCATCATTATTATTCAGTCCGCTTAAGAGGTTAGAGCAGTGAGTGGTGGAGTGCATAAGGAATAAAACTCTCACCAGCAGTCCCAGAGGTCTTCAACAGACTGATGCAGAGACATATTTCAACTCCTCTGAGAGGACAGCACAGTGTGTCACTGCTGAAAAGATGAAAAAAAAGGTAACATCATAACTAAATCTTCAAGTAGAAGTTATGACAAGCCCCTCTTTAAGTTTTTGGCAATCGTATAACTCCTGGAAAGCAATATTTTCAGATAGAGACTATTCTATAAAAACTGCTTTGCACTTGAAATTATTTTAAAATTCAAAACTAATACTTCATTTTGGTGATTATTTTCCACTGATTTTCCACCCGTTAGTTTGCAAATGTTAACTATTTAATCTGGAATAGTTCATTTTAAATTAATTGAAATAGAAATAAAAATATTTTTAAAAAGTCATAAAAGCACTGATACAAGCACTAGAACAGTCATTGGTGGCAATTTTATAAAGTCTTTTTTTTTTACCTAAAAGAGTTAGAAATATTTCCACACTGCAATCTTCTGCATATGTGTGAAAAAATACAAATAAAAACTGGCATGAGCAACACTTCTCTGATTAAAAAACTGAAGAAATGTAATGAAAAATAGAAAATATTTGTAATTTTTATGGGGGTTTTTTCTACCAAACATGGATGTTGGGCCGTGAGATTTTATTCACAAAGAGAATGTTGACTGTTAATGTCATTAAGCATCGTTCTCCTCCTCGCTCTGTGTGTTCATGTTATTCCTCTAACACTCCACAGAGGCTCATAATAACTTTGGTCAAAAATAGTAAATAACTGAGCTATACTTTTGGATTTAAATGCACGTATGTTGCCTGTTTTAGCTAGTTTATCAGTGCACTTTCATGTAACATTTGAATAGCATTTTTGCAACAGAGGAAATCAAAGGTGAAAGAAATCATTTTTTTGAAGAGGTTATTTGTTTTCTTTATTTGTCTAATGAACACATTGCAGTAAAGAACATGCCTTGTTGTTTTATTGCAGATGTGAAGTTTGACACTTATATCTTAAGTTGTTTTATTTTTTTGGATCCAGATGTGTTTTTCTTACTCTTGTTTATGGCCTGTTTCTTTTGCACATCTTTAATGAGTTCTCATTGATTTGTACCAGGGGCTTATCTAGGCTGGTAGCTTCTGACCAGGATTTTCAGCAGCAGAAAGCTGGGATCATTACCATGGTAACCTAGAAACCAGTTAAGAGATCGCCTCACGTAAGATCTTCAAATTACAACCTGTACATGTACTTAACACAATTTATTGTTGCAGTTTATTCTCATTGACAAACTCTTAATCAGAAATTGATTGCTTCCTGTTTGAATATTGGTATTGGAATATGATCAGTCTTCTCTTTATTAAAAGCACTTTGAACTAGAAGTGATTTCAGAGAAATGCAAACTGTATACAGTAGAAAAAATACATAATTCTCACCACAACTGCTTCTTCAAATTTTCCACATTGACCAATGTTTAGAATTACAGACTAATCATAACATGTGGCATCACATAGCCCCAGAAAGAAGTAAAAACTACCACCACCTCCTCATTTCATTTTCATTTGTCTTTGAAGATAATTTAGCACAAAAACCTTTTGTAATTGTCTTCACTGTATCTTAGAGATCAAGGCTGAAGCTTTTTCCTCATGTCTCAGTAACAGGCAAAACCTCGGTGACTGATTTAGAAAAACACACAATGTCAAATCCATTTGAAATTTTGTCATGTGGCAGTGACATTGTTAAGACGTTTTGTTTTACCTAAGCTTTAGTCCTGCTCCGTCATTCATTAATGCAACATTAAAGAATTCATTTTTTTGTTAACAGAATCAGATTTTTCTTTTGAATTTTTTAGGTCTTCCTTTTATCTTATCCTATGCGTTTTTCCAACTTTGTCTTAGCAAAAATATCCTGCAGAAATTGAGATACTTTGCCACTTTATATCACCAGGAATTTGTAGATTTATTTTAAAGGTTGTGCTTTAGTAAAATATGGAAGAGACTTAAATATGAGTTGAAGTGTTCAAATCCAGGGCAGCGTAAGCAGTCAAAAGCATAGTTAAGGTTACAGAAAAAAAAGTATACAACAATCACTTTGTATGTGATTATTGGTTATTAAAAAAGTGAGATAACTGTCCTAAAGCTTTGGCTAAAACATCCTGATTGCACAGTAATACATGAAATGCACATAACTTAATATAAATGTAACAAACGTAAAAACAGTATCATGATGAATGTTTAGATTTGATGTATATTTATTTCTGTGAGAACAATGATTAATTTTATCTCATTTGTAGCAAAACTATTTATTTGATATACAATTATTTCTAATTCTAGTAGTTGCTGTTGTTTGTTCTCAGAATCTAATGAGTAACAAACACACAGTGGTGTCTGTTTGTAACAGCAGATGCTTTGTGAAGAATATGTTGGGTAAGGTAACTCTTCTGGATGCGAGCATGAAAAGACAAAATCCACCCAAGCAAATTACCTTACATAACACAGAGCTGCACTCTGCAGTGAGGCTGCGTCCTCCAAACCCATCACACAGGCGCTCTGAGATGTTTTGTGACATGGAGATGAAAACCAGTGAGATGGAAAAAAAAGAGAGACTAATTTCACCCTTAATTTTTTCAGCACAAAATAAAGTCTTCTTATTTATTGAAATCTGAAAGTCTTTGTAATAGTTTTTAAATATTTTAAGTGAAAGACGTTGGGAAATGATGTCAACGATATAAAGCAAAAAGAAATGAAACGACATCAACCACTATTTCCGACTCAGAAAGCCGCTGCTGGTCTCACTCTGGAGGTTTTGAGAAAGTTTCCGATAGTGACTCTTATTGCTGCCTTACTTGTATAACCAGGCTTTGTTTACCCGTTGTGTGTCTGCTTTATGCTTCAGTGCTTGAATGGAAAGTTGACTGCTTGCCTGACTCACAGAGCAAAGCATAATGCATTACTGAACTTCATCATTCATTCTGGCCAGACTGGAGTTTGGCTAAATGAAATAGTACACAGTATAGTGAGATCTGAATCTCTGTCAGTCGGTGTTTCCCTGTGAATCTCTTGGATAAACATGAACAATGTTACATGTGAAGTCTCATCTAGTTGACTGCAAACTGGCTCCTGTGAGATTTATTTGATCAGAAACATGAGCTCTTCTCTATCGTTTTGTCTCTCTTTGCTTTCAATGTTGCCTACAATCCATTGTCCTGCTTTATTGAATTACGTGCTTCGTTCACAACACACAGCTTTTAGTGAGGGTTGGTCACAGCTGTTTAATTAATATGCCAATGCTTTCAGTGTAAATTTGAGAATACGCAGACATGAGCATTACCAAGTCAACCATGTAGCATGTCTCCATCAACACTGTAGCTGTGCAACTTAACAAAACAAAGCAAGACACACAAATTTATCCACAATAAAGTGAAGTGACACATGCATTGTAAAAGTATTCACACCCTTGGACACGGACGCTGATATGTTGATCTAAACCATTTCATTTTGTTGTATTGCAGGGAAGTGAACTTCTGACCAATCATCAAGTCTTTTGCAGCCTCTAATCCAGGATTTAGCTCGATCCAAATAGTGTAGAATCTCAGTCACCAGGATGTGACAATCCTAAAGGCTTAAGTGTTTGGAAACTGGATTCCTTCACATGTTTCTTAAAGGTGTTTTGCATTTCAGTGCTGAAAATGCTTCAGCACAGTAGAGTTCAACGCTCTCCCGTACTTCACCAGAAGTATCAAATGATGTAGTCAAATTGTGAGAAAGTTTATATGTGTTGAATCATTTTGCTTGCAGTAGACTTGAAAAGATTGAACAAGGCACTCAGAAATGTTTAAGTGGAGCTTCTAAGCCTAAGAAAACTTCTTGTAGTCTTACGCATACTGGTGGGGGCATCATGCTAAGGGCCTGTTCACTACCAGTGGCACTGGTGAAGCGCTGGATGTCAGAATTAGAGATATTTATTGTCATATGAAACAGGTCCAACTCAATTTTTGCACTATAAAAATGTTGCTACACAGACAGCGTCTTTGTTGCAACATGTGTTATTTCTGAACAGTTGCGAGTTGTTAGTCCACTCTGTCAAACCTTAATAAGCGTGAAACAGTAAATATAAAAGATTATGAAAGTAAAAACATTTATTTTTGGTTGGGAAACATCTGTATGAGATAAATAAAAGAACCGCTGGTTAGAGACACGGAATAACATCTCCTGATGAAATCAGCTTAACGATAAACTAATATTGTTGCAATGGAATGATGTCATTGATGTATAAGAAGAGCTTTTCTTATAGCGTCACTGTACACTTTATCTGACTTTGCTTTCTGGCTTTATTGGCTTCGAAAACAAAGTGTTCAAACTCATGCAGTGTACTAAATAAATGTACTGATTGTGAAAATAAACAGAGCTCATTGTTTAAATTTTGAATAAAACCTGTCAACCCATTTCAACCACATACCAAACGACCAAATAATATACATTTTTAAGTATTTGATCAGATTCTTGGGGAAGAATTAAAGCTTTTTAGTGAAACAAACTCACTCAAAAGTTTCTTGAGGGAGTTTGTTTAACTTTTTTTCCTCTCACGATGTGAAAAGGAAAGGAACTGGAAACTTCTGGTAGTACAGTGACAAGTCTGGCTTCTCGTTTTTCTGACAGGCGATTGCACCAGGAGAGCAATACGGGAAACGTTCAGAAGTCATACTGCAGCTATTTTTCAATTCTACTCGAGGGAAACATTTAAGATTCTTGTATAATGGAGAAACAAAAATCATTACATCACCCTGAGGATTGTTTCTGATGCAATCTCCATCAGAATTTCTCTCCTCTGTTCTTAAAATAGTAACCATGCTGCTGGGTTAGCGTCATACACTCACAAACAAATTAGTTCTCAGTATTTTAGTCAAACTATATTTAGTTCCAATTATTAGTTCATGGTAATTTTTGTACATCATAATTATGATTTAAGTATATGTTTCTCTTGATACATGCAATTAAAGTACATCTCTGTAGTTTACTTTTTAATCTAGCAATCTTTTTTTTAGACTGTGAAAGGAAGTCGCGCATGCACACGCAGAATGAAGAACGCAAACGTATGTAGAAAACCAAACATTCAAATTAGTGAAATTCTTAGAGGCAGCACCACTGTTCGTTTGCAACACTTGGTGGTTTAAATTTTAGGTTATTTAGAGGTTGTTAAATTCTCTCATACGTATCCTAATTTTTTATTAGTCAGAATTGGTGCCAGTACCGTCTCAACACACCAAATTTTATCGATGTCATAAAAGTAAGTCTTGAAATAGATTTTATTCCTACATAAATGAAAGTGAAATAGTTTTTCAGGCTGCTAATGCTCATACACTATGTACACTAATGCAAGCTACTTTACATAAACTGCCTATAAGGGAGATGGCACAGACAATGTTTCCCCTCAATGACACTTAAGAGACACAATATTACAGTCTGTACTCAGCTGCAAATTGAGTTTATGTCTTAAAGAAATATCTGAATGCTGATGGGAAATAGACAGGTTTATGATGGAGCCACTGTTGTGTGCAGGTGAACTCTTTACCTCCTTTCAATAAACATTAGCGCTGTAGTGTGTAACCAGAGCACTTAAATAATCATACACAGCACCAAGGAGCCGCTACTGCAGTTTAATAAGGAAATCAAATAAAAATATCATGAGAATTTCAGAATGGGATAAAAACGCCAGCCAGCTGAGTGTTGATTATACGCCCAAAGCACAGAGCTGTCTCCGTCTGCCCCCAGAGATACTGGAGCCTCAGAAGCCTTCGGTTTTTCTGCCTCAGTACGTATACACGTGCCAAAAAAAGGGGGGAAAAATGTCCACATGACGCATTGCCGGGTTCTCAGCTGTGCATAAAGCATCTGAAGACCAAAGTGAGAACGTGTGAAGTAAATATTGTATGTTTTTGCTTCACAGAAAAAAAAAAATCCCACATCCTAATAACCTGAAGGGATTTTTTCACATCTCATGTGCTCCTGACACCTCTGCCTCCTCCTCAACCTGTGATGGTGTTCCTCTTGATTGCTCTGGTTATTTGGTTGCTCTGTTAGCTTTGTGCTACTCCAACAAGCTCCGAGCACAGGAATGATTCAGCTCAACAGCGCCAAGCAGCCGAAGCTGGCCCAGCAGATGCAATTTGTCCCAGGGGAGTTTATTTTTCTATTTGTTTTCCAGCATCTGTTTAATCTTTTCACAAGCCAACCTGAATGAAATGGACTGTCAGACAGGAGGACAAAACGATAGTAATAATAATAATGACACTGATGGGTGAGTTGTGTTTACGCCTTAGGCCTGGAAACAGAGAATGGGTGTATAATCCAAACCCATCCCCTGTGAGAAACTTGAACTGAAACAAAGCGATGCTAACCTGTTTTCTCTGGAATTGCTCTAATCTTTCCACATGTAGGAGGTACAGCATATTGCAATCACAGCACTTCATATTGCTACCATAAACCCTAAAGTGTTTTATTGCAAAGAAAAGTATATTTATAAAATTCAGTGGAAAAAAACCGCTGTATGTTCTTTTTTTAAATTATTTTTAAGAAATAAAAATCTGAAAAGTGAGGCATGCTTTTTGAATCAAAACCAACCTTCACTTCAATTTGATCTACACATCTTTAACAGCTTTAAAATTCAATAGATTTTAAGTGTTGCCTATTCTTTTTCGTGCAGTTGCTCAAGCTCAGTCAGATTAGATGGAGAACATACATTACGTCTAGAAAGCCACCATGTTTAGTCATGAGGATAATGCGCTCAGGTTCTGTTAATCATGCTACGCCTTACATGGAGGAGCAAAAATCAGTTTTGACTATTTCACCTTCTTCCCATTTTTTTGTAGTGGCCATTTAAAAAAAATCAATCTAGTTTAAAAAGCTGCATTCAGTTACTTTTTGGACTTTCTAACTGGGAGGACTCAGTATCCACAGATAACCACCACTCTGCAGCTTCAGCTATAAAGACAGGTGTTTCTCAAAGTTGAGTCTCGGGAACTCTTTTTTATTTTACTTAATAAAATATGTTTTGGGTGCGTCCAGATCCATAAAAGATTTATTTTTAAGCAGCTGAAACTATTTTTTATAAAGTGTCTTTTATAAAAGTGCTTCATTTGATGTTTTTCAAAATTCAGTGGCCAAGTTAAATCCTGAAGTTAATCCAAAAACACTAAATATATGATTTTCACATTTTCTGACTAAACTAATAACTTTGCACTTATAAGACACACAAATAGAAACGATTATAATTTAATAGTATCTAGATGTTTAAGTTGGACCATTGCAGTCCAATCTTTTAAAAAAAATCTTAGAACAAAACTGGGTTTCTATTAAACATTGGTTGAAAAAATCCAATCAGTGATCATATATAGACTATTGACTGCTACCTTGTGACCATGTTTTGTTGTTGGTCAGTCATGAGTTTTTAAGTTTTCATTTTGTTCTATATCATCAACCTGCCATGGAAATTTAGGAGATGCAAATTAGCCTTTATCGCTAAATATGGTCAAACTTTAAAGTCCTTCCAGAGTTAGCACAGCTCCTCTGGCTGCTTCTCAGTTTAGGTGGACAGAAAAGCCTTGGTAGGTTTGCAATGGTATAATATTCTAGGAAACGCTACAAGTTGTATCTTCCTACTACGTCATAGTCATACTGAATCACTTTGCATTTGTTATTCAGACTGTGTGGGGAAAATGTAGCCTATTTTGTATTTTCACTACAAAATGAGGTGGATGTGATGAGTCACCTTTTAAAAACAACCACAAAAACCCAACATAAAAATAGCAGGTATGTCTTTTTTAAATTCATTCCGGTGGGATTTTGTCATTGTGGTCACTACAGCAAGAAACGACCATTTTGGTACAAAACATTAATTTCCGCCCAGCATTTAATTTTCTAACAAACTGCATAATTTACTGGATAAAAAAAAAACATGACTGCCATGAAAACCTGTTATCAGATATTTTGGTGTATAACCTTCTTTTTTTTCTGAAACCGCTCTCACAGACAGTCATTGTTGGTACTCAATGATAAGCTGGAGTATTGTGTTTTCTTTTCCATTCTGAATGATTAGAAATTCTCTTATCAGAGCTGACTCCGATGAAATAGCAGGATAGGATATAAAATTGACTGAATCAGCTACAAGAGAAAAAGAAGAAAATATATACATTGCTCTTATGATATATTTGATATAATGTATTGGGTATAAAAAATCAGGTCAAGCCTGTCATGCTCACAATTCAAAGTAGGTTACAGCAAAAACCCTTTAATGCATTTCCTGGTGAAGTGAGATCTGGGAAGGGTGAACCTGCAGATTGAGTGGAGGAGGAGCTCCTAGTCTGTCTGCTCACACCATATGGGCAGCCTGAGGCACTGGTTATCTAACCAAGGTGACTGGAAGACCTGCATTGTCTGCATGGAGTCTTTAATAGCTCTTGCATATTTAGCAAAAGTATTTGGATGCAAAATTCTTAGCATTTGCTGCAGATTTGCAGAAAATATTGCTTGAATAAAAGTCAGTGATGATGTCAAAATGACTAGAGCAGAAAAGGAGAAAACGTGTCTCTGAATAGGACCATAAACTATAAAATTAACAAAACATGACTTTTCTAAAAGGTTACCAAGTCATCCGTTAAGTAAAAATAGAAAAGAGCACATTTATGGCTAAAAAGTGCTTTTTGTGTTTCAAGTTGAACCTTAGACTTTGTCATGGCATTTCAGTTAAAACACTGAATGCATTATTTAGAGTTGCTACAAAACAGCTCTAAAGCTGAATAGCTTTTATTAACAATTGATTATGTTGGTTCTAAGCCCAAATAATAACATAAGAATAAACAATAAACGTCGCTGCAGATAGAGCCGCAGATGAGAAACTAATTAACTTTTAGGTTCATGTGACACCTTCACAAGATCCAATACTTGACTTAATTGTCTCTGGCCATTAAGTTGGGTGCCAGGATTAGTCTCATGCAGTGACACATGATAGCTTTACAATATGGCAATGAGCCAAGTGTGACAGGTCATCTGGGAGGTTGATGAGCAGCATTAGAAAGTACTGTCAGATGTTTGTACTTGTGATGCTAAAGAATGCCAAAACAGTCTCCATGCTGACTGGGTTTGAAAAAAAAGAAGATAAAAGTTACTCATATAGATGATTACAGGACAAAGAAAATACCAAAAAAATTCGGAAAATTAGCTCTTTTTTCTTCAAAAATTATTCATCTAACACAGAGATCACCTGCATTTAGCAAGCTTAGCAATTGTTGACGTGGTCTTGTTGAAATAAATGTTTAGAACAACTAAAATTACCTTTTAAATAAATATTTCATAGCTACATTTTATTTTAATTCAAGATATCCCTGATGTATGGGAAGCAGATGCATAACTAATTCTGAAAACCAATGATTCAAATAATCTAAAGGTTTTACATTTATATACATGTTCATGCATGATTGAGAGACTCCTGCTATGGAGAACTCTGAAAACAAATAAAACGAAACACTTGTAATGAAAAGAAAACGCTAAATAAACTAGAAAACTACTAGCGCAACCTCTTTACCAGCCAAACTACTACTTCTCGTTTAAATATACTTTCGAATGAACATTTAACAGTCTATTCAGCTAAACTAAGAAAAGGACTGGGCAATAATAAAATCACAGAGAGCCATAAGATGAGAACCAATGCTGGCTAAAAAGAAGTTTGTTGTTTGCATCATTTTATGGGTCTGAATGACAAAACCTTTCTCAAATTTTTTTTTTGATTTTTTACATTTGTCTAATTTTAAAAGTGTAGTTTTTAAACACTGTGAAAAAAAGAGGTGCTACATACAGGCTGAAAAAAAAAGAGTCATTGTTAAACCAGGCATGAGTGATTATCATTGTCCACCCATGTGTTTCTCTGATCTCTCATTTAACGCCGTGGTTTCTCCTCTAAGTGGTTTTCCATTTTGCCGTGCAAACTGAGCTTCGTGTTTTATGTGCCAGACGATAATGCCGCCTCCATCTCCACAGCCTAACAGTCAGATCAGTACAGCATCTGGTTCCCAAGAGCAGCCGCACGACCTGAAGTTGATCCAAAACATATCCGTGGAATCAGGTGATAGAGATCGGTACACTGAGGCCGAGCAAATTTATGATTTGAATGAAAGGCTGGATGGTTAGAAGCACAACGGACTGCAAATCATCCAAAAAAATAACAGTATAAGCTTGTGGCTGAAACCAAACACTTACATATAGTACATAAAGACATATAACTTGTCTGATGTTTAGTAATCAGTAAATAAAAACATATCATTTTTAAAAATGTTCTTCCGCTTTCTTCAAATTCAAAGTCTTACATACATTTTCTTAGTATTAGAACAACCTTTATGTATGCATGTTTAGTTGAAATATTGTGAGTATTTTTCCACAAACTTCTCTGAATAATTTGCAAAATATTTTTAAGGTCTGCCCACAATATTTCTACACTGTAAACATTTGAGCCGCATTTAGTTGTGTCTGCTATCTTCTACTCTTTAAGTCAAATAAATTTAGCGAGTTTTTGATTTTAAACTTAAATATGTGAGCTCGTGAAAGATAAACTTAAAATAGTAAGTTGTGTTAACATTTTATTAGTTTTGTCAAATCTCCAGGAATTGAATGAACTCGAGTTTTTAGGTTAGCACTTAAAAAAACTGAAAGAAGCAAAACACAGGAGTGGGAACTATTTCCCAGAATGCTTAGTGGCATGTTTTTGTATCTGGAGATGTGTTATTAATGCAAATGTTTATTATAAGGCTTGAAGATAATGTCCTGTTCACACTAAATGTTTTTTAGCAGAATTTAATAAAATTCATTATAAGATCAGAAATTTTGTTCATGCAATTTGAAACAAAAATTTTAATTATTCTAAAGTAAAATGAGTAAAAAACTTCATATTGTGACTAAAATAATAGAGAAATGTGGCTCTTTAATGTGGTGAGGGCAGTTTTTTTCTTACATATTGTAAAGTAATTATTTGGTTTAAATTGCAGCATTAAACTAAAACTCACAATTCAAGATTAATCAACTTAAAAACAATTTTCAGACAACTCATCTCTTGTTAAATCAGCTTCATGAATTTTAATTTCTGAGTTAAAACTATTTTCTTGTTGGCTTAATTTGCATTTTCAAGGCAGCAGGTGGACTTTCATGTTCAAGTTAAACCACCTTCAAATGTTTACAGTGTAGTGCTGAGATCTTGGCTTAATGATCCCGACTCAAAGCCACTTTGTGACTATTTTATGATATAATTGGAGACACTGTCTGGTGGAAAGAGCCATTTGTTCCCAAGCTTGATGTTCTGAGATGCTGCTTCAACATTTCGACATCTTTCTTTATCGTGTCATCTGCTTTCTGAAGTCTGCCACTACCTCCTGCAACAACATAATGCTGCCACTCTGTACTTCAGGTTTTCTTTTTTTCATCCTAATGTCACAATGGTATGGCTAAACACTTAGTTTCATACAAAGAGAGTAATAATTAGACCCACTGCAGTTTATCCGGAATTATCATCAAATTTTTGCTTCCTCCAGATGCTTTTTCTTTTAACTATGATGTGTGATAAAACACTGTCTTCAGAGCAAATGGATCCAAAACTGTGTTGTCTGTCAGTTTCATTATTCATCTTCCCATTCACACTTGGCCCACTTCCTACTCTAAATATAAGTGTGCCTCTGCCCTTTATATTCTTCGCAAAAAATTATCCTCGTCATCCTTACGCCACCATTAGCTGTGACATCTGGGACTTCTTACTGTGTAGAGCTTTGCAGCTCAGATTCAGTTTAGATTTGCAGTCTAATTAATCTTACACGAGTCTGCTGTAACTCTACTGCTACATTGTTGGACTGTGCTGCTGAATGGTGTGACACTGCTGTGTGGAAGTATCTTAGCTTATATAATCAAGAGCATATTTCTTTTTCAATTTTGGCAGGAAGATTTCTTGTGTTCAGGCTGAGATTTTGCACTTCTCTGCAGTGACAGTCGGTTAATCTGGAATTCACACTGGAGTGCAGTACAGTTCTTCAAGTGCTGCACTTCTGCATGAGCATAGTTGAAAGTAAGCAGGGGTGTCTGAGCTGTGGAGGCTGAGCTTCGTTTGTGTGCTTGAAGATTCTTGTGTCAAAATCATAACAATCTAAGTCAAAAATTCAGAAAAAGACAAAGTTTTACTTCTTTAAATTTGCCTTTTCCGACTCAAAATAAGTAGCAATTTAAATGTTTCCATGACCACTGATATGTGCCAAGACTTCAAAGCTGATAAAACACACAAAAATTAAGAATTGGAAGCTTTTACTATTTAACTTACAAATATGAATAACACAGCTACTGACATTCAGATAATAGAAGGGGCTCAGCACCCCTAATTGGAAAGTAATGAATCAGATTACGAGGAATTTTATTAAACCTATTTATGTATAACTGAATTTTGATTCCACTGTCTAATTGATGCCCAAGAGAATTAGTTTTAAATATTGTTGAACTGGGATCAATAAAGAAAGCTAATGAAATTCACTGAAAACCAAAATTGTCTGGAAGGAAAAGCTGACCTTGTTATACTTTGGGCTTTTGTTGGCAATTTCCAATCTGTTTAGTATGTTATTGAATTTTTGTTACATTTCTGCAATAAGAATAATGGGCAGTGATGGGTCTGGTATCAGCTCCAAAACATCCATGTTCTTTACCAAAGTGATGGGTTTATCTTCCACAGTAGCACAGCTGAAACCAGATATTTATCGTACATCCACTGAAAGTTTGAAATTAAATGGGGTGTGTTGAGAATAAATCGTTCACATTTGTCTCAAAAAATACCAGGATTACAATGTTTGAAAGGAATGACTGAACTCCTTTTAACAACTGTAGCTGTCATGTTCCATCACAATGTTTTATGGCATTTCAATTCAATTCAAAAACACTCTATTGACTCCAGAGGTGAATTAAAGAAACAGTTTTAGGTTCAACTAACATGTAACCACATACATTAGGAAGATTATAGAGACTAAAAGTTGAGCGCTAAATACTACGATTAGAACCCAAAGACAATATTTGCGCCCTTTTTTCTTTTTTTTAATCCCCTTCAAACAGCAGCGGCCATCTTGGTGTACCATTTTAAACAGTTTATCTTTGTGTTTCAGTTAACTTTTCACAATTTACCTCATAGCGGTCAATGCAAAACAAGTAAAAGTAGTTTAAGTTTAAATCCCATGTAGCTTAACCAGTATTTTAAACAGTGTCTGATGTGCTTGAGGTCGGTTAATTCATGATTGAAAAAGAGTGAAACCCAGGCCTGATGGGAAAAGCCTGTGAAGTTAGAGGTTAGATTAACTTTTATTATAACAAAAACAAAAGAGTCCTGTGTAAGCATGATAATCAAAACAGAATTAAATGTGGGCAGACATAAAACAGGTCTAAAGGATAATGATATGGCACAAAAGCAGTAATTAATCATTAAAATACTAAATAGTGTCACTATAATTAATGCAGGTCTTACAAAGCATAACAAAATATTGAAATATAATCACTGACCATAGACAAAGAAATCTAAGGTTGTAAATTTACTTTCCCAAAATGATGGTGAACACTAAAACTGAAAGCACACAGAAAAAGCTAAATAAATTTTTTTTGATTGATCCTAAATGCATAGCAATACATTTTAATATCATACATTTATCACAACATACAAAGTATCCAAATTCAAAACGGTGGCAAACTGGTATTGCTTCCAATATGTGCACACTCAGTTACTGCACTTTACTTTTTTTAATTATTCTACACATGTTGAAGTTTTTCCAGTTCGGTTCAAATGTCATTATTTGGGCTTACCCATATTTGTTCATAGATTGGTTGGAAAACTCAGCCCACTCCTTTCACAGTTGTTTCATTATGCAGTATGTCTCTGCAGCTCTTACTCTAAATGAGACCATTTCAAATTCCTGTATCACATTACAAAACACCCGACTCCCACCCCCACTTCCCCGCCGCCCAAAGAGAAACACTCAAATGGAGAACTTGAAACAGATACTTGTCATATGAGCTTTTCTCCTAAAAGCCTTGAAAATGATCCCAAATTGGACTTCCTACATTAGCAGCGACTGTAAATTAAAGACTTAAAGCTAAATTTAAGATTAAATGAGGTAAAATGTGTTGCTCTTCTTCAAGTGGATTTTTTTTCATCTCCACAGGCGGTTTCAGTTCTCATTTTACATCTTCCTGCCTCATATTCTTTAATATTAATTCCTCCTTCTTCATCCTGTTCATTTCAACTGTGTGTCAGGTACTTAACTCACGTGATTTATTTAATTAGCTTACTCTCCCAGAGATCTCACACTTTGCCTGGAATGCCTCGCTTGCTGACCTCATGGAAAACTGTGGCCTGCCAAGGTTTCCTCTCATATCCCCTAAAAAGGAACCTAAAGTTGTGCGTCTGGAATTGGTCCCTGATGGATTTTATTTTTTTTTTTCACACAAAAATAAAACATTGACAGATATTTCACAGCTCTTAGATCCAACGCCTGGTCGTTTGGATCTGAAGGCTTGTGACGCTGCAGAGTTTGGGTCTCAGCTGTGTGCCGGATGAGAGGACATGCTCCCAGGACTGATTTGAAGCCCACACCAGGATAACCGAGTTAAATCGAACCCAGACGCTTCACCAATATGTTGTCTCCTCTGGCGTTACATCAGATTGCTTTTGATAAATACATGCTACATCACCCTTGTGCTCTCTCTGTTTCTGGACAGATTTGTTGTTAGCTGCTGAAGCATGTAATGAAGGGCTGATTGGAGAGACTACTCTAACCCTATCAACCCGCCAACAGCATCAGCTGAATCACCTAGAAGGTGACACGTCATTATTAGAATGAATAAGCAAATCTGTGGAATCATTTCCAGCCAAGACACATTTGATACCTTATGTGCTCTTTGACTGACTTAAATGGCAACGACTCGTCAAATATCTTCCATTTTCTAGTTACTCTGTATCGTCTCTGGCTTGATCTTTGCTGTTGTGTTTGAACACTTGAGAAAAGTTGGTTAAAATCTCCACAGGGGAAAACAAACAAAAAAAACCCATATGGGTACATAATTGAAACTATGTATTCTGATGAGCAGACATTAGTGTATTATTTTGGTCTGAGGTGATAAATTAATCTCAAATTATGTTTTTATTACCTGTAAGTGGAAGAGAATCATGATTAACATAAATAAAAAGGCTTAAATAACTAAATTCCATTTAGTGATGGAGTGGCAGAAATAAATTAACTTTTCTATAATGATCAAATTTATTGAAATGCTTCTGTTAATGGAAGTGTGACCAATAGCAGAACTCTCCTGTTTCTTTTTAAAGAGAGGCATGCAGGGGTTTCTATGTCAACCTACTGGTTGTCGTTCATCTTTTCACAATAGAGAGACAGGGAGCCATAATGATATTTTTTGAATGTAGGAGTTTGAAAGGGTGCACACTTTTAATAAATAACCAAAAGATGACTGGCTAAGCCTGACAAAAGACTTACTTTGTGCCACGGACTTGAAAAGGGTGAACTATTTTCTTAGGGTTTGGGGTCAGTTTCAGTTCAGGTATTTATGTGTTTTGTTCACGAGTGATGGTAGTCTTTAGCAGGAGAGGGATTGGAGAAGAAAACTAAAATAAAAAAAACAAAGTTCTCAATTTATGGGTCATTACAACCCTCACTGAAATAACAATATCCTCAATACAAGTGGATGAAATGAGTGACTTCAAAGTTTGCTGCTAAACATGATGAAAATATTTGGCATTTTGAGTAATAGGTGCTAAAAATTACTTCTAACATTTTTAGCATAGCGGTAGTTTTCTTCTCTGGCACTGGTTTAGCTTAACATGTTTTGTTGGGATTCAGTAGTTAAATCCTCATCAGCAAAAATAGAAAATTTTAGATAGGTCCAATTCCCCGTGAAAACAATAGCAGGATTAAAGGAAAACCCGTGCTGATGGTAAATATGCTATATTTAGAATTCAAAGTAACTTGCATTTAGGAAACATGATAGCTCTGATTGGAATAATTACTTCCTTCGGGTTGGGCGGTGATTGTGGTCATGACTAAAAGAAACAAAAGTTGATAGAGATCATCCATCACTTTTATTTGTTTTAGGTCTTAATTCTTGCTCAGTTTGGTTTTGTTTATATCAGCACACAGGTTGTCTTCACTGGAAAAGCATTTGCTCCGACACAAGATATGGTATCAGGGGCCATTTGTGGTTTTGTGTATAATTACTGATGCGTCACCACTGGGGAGTGTAAGTGGGAGGGATTTTTTACTGCAGTCATAATCTTTGTAAATAACTGACTTTCAGAGGATGTGCAGAAGGAGCAGATCATTATTTTCTAAGATTTATGTTTCTTCGATCCTACTCTGGTGAAAGATTCTAAACAAGATTTGACCCCCACGGATCTTTTTTAAGAATGGGAAGGTTGAATTTGTCACGAGGGAAGCAGTTTGTTTTGATTTGTGATCTGGATTATTATTTCCATTTTCGGTTTCTGACACAGGCATCCAGATTTACACTTAAAATGTCCTGTTTTCAAATAAATATTCATGATAGAATGCAGTCTAACATTGTTTCTAGGAGGAAGAAAAACATCACAATCCCTATTAAACATATTCATCCTTCTTAAACGTTTTTCTCTGTGTTGATTTGTTAATGAAATCACATTCAATACAATTTGTCTCTTTTGACAATAACATGGAAAAAAGCATCTTATCCAAAGCTAAAACAGAATTTAAAATATAATTTTCTCCTTATTTTTTCAGACTTTTAATCTTCAGACTCTTTTTTTTAACTTTTGTTTTGTATACAGATGAGGTGACAGCACTTTTCTACTTTGGCGGACAAAAAGATATTATATTAAGTATAAATAACATATACGTTTTGTGACTCAGATGGGAGAGACAACTGTTGGTCTCCACCAGTCAAAGATGAAGATGAAAAAAGCTCATATAAATTCGCCCAAGGACATACGGGAGAGTCCAAATGAAATCAGAATACAGATCAGTCAATCAATCTTTATGGACTCTTTTCATATACAGTGAGGGGAACACAAAGCATATTGCAGAGGGGGAAAAAAACATCATGTGGTTTGGACAACAAGATCAATGCCCAGATCTCAATCCTACTGAGAATTTGTGGCTGGACATGAAAAGAGCTGTCCACGCCCTCCAGCAACCTGATAAGAGCTCTAGCTGTGTTTGGGAAAATAAAAAGAATGGAGAAAAATTGCCCTGCCCTGATGTTCCAGCCTGATTGGGACATATCAGCGTAAGTCTCAATGCTGCAGTCGCAGCCAAAGTCACATCAACTATATGCAGACTTGAGGGAGGTGAATATTTATATAGCCGTTTGTTAAAGATTGACATTGCTTTGCACAAATTTCATTTTGTTTTGTCATTGAGGCTAAAAAAACACAAAGCCATAAAATGGTAATAAATTCAAAGGGGGTTGATTATTGAGTCTGGTTATAATCATGGCGTCCTATTGATACCGAGACTCGGCTTCTACTAATCTAATAGTGAGCTTCAGATTTTTTATGTGTTTCTCATTATAATCCTCACTATCAAGTTTATTTCTTTAGCACATTTCAGCAACAAGGCAGTTTAAAGTATATATATATATACTGTATATAAATAAATGTGGTGGTGTGTGTGTGTGTGTCAGGGGTGGGGGGTGTATATATGTGTATTGGAAATGTGAATTTGGGTTCTCATCAGTCATTGTTTGTCACAGTTTTTATGAATTTATTTATTGTTCTTGTTGTATTTATAGTCAAATTTAGGTGAAATAAAAAATTCCTAAGCACTTTTTTTTCCATGCAGTCTTAATTATTGTAGTGTTATAACTACAGTATGTCCAGGAAGCAAATCACTTTGCAACTGTTGACAGAGAAAATCTGAAGGTTATTTTTATTGCTGAATTAAATGTCAGATCTTCCATTATTTTTTGTGTTTTCATTGAATTAAAAGGTAATATTAAGGATCATGGATGCTGTATTTCCAATAAAACCTCAGCCAAGAATCTGCACCTTTTACAGAAAGGGACATTACACAGCAGTTGCCAGAGAGGCCTTCTGGGTCAAAAGCCAAACTGAGGGCAGATGGGAGGACCAGAGCTGTGTTTGAGTGCCTGTGTAAACAATCACAGAGTTTGAGGTGTGCAAGAGAATTAATGGGGATCAGGGGCTCCAAGGAAAAGATGGGGATGAGACATAGTTTGTGGGAAAACACTGCATCGCTGCAATCTTTTACCATAACTTCTTTGGGTGTCATTAGCAGATATGCCTGCTGCTACACACAAGTGGACAGAAGTTTTACAATTCACAGAGTCTTGTTTATGATATTTTTGGCCAGACCCAGCTGGAGATGAAAGTGAGCGGGGAGGGAGGCCTGCTGCGGGAGCAGAGTGGACTGCTGTGCGAAGACAGGCTGTACCAATCAGGGGACATGATCAGTGTTTACTCGCATGGGTAACCAGAACATTCCCCAATCTGCTCAGCATTTTAGGGAGGCCGTAAACGCTGATAATGGTGACGTCGCACCGGGTCGCCTCCTCTGGCCACCTGTATGTGGAAGAACTAGGCTGCCCATATAAGGCTGGATGTGTGTGACACCTCTGAACTCACTTCAGCCTTGCAGAAAGAATGTGTTTACAGAGCCTTGATATCATATCCTCTTAGAAAAGCTGTCATATATATCATCGTCAGTTTGTTTGTGCTCTAGCAGGTGTGACGTGCGCAGGTGATTTGATTCTAAGCTTTTTATGTTCATTTTAGAATTAGTAATTCTGGAAAAAAGTACAAGTACCACTAAAATATTCTGTGCCAGAAGTCATACAAAAGGTTGAACCGGTCCCTTTGGCAAAGTCATGTGTTTTTTTCTTTTTCTCAGAAGTTAATTTGATGGGTTTTCCTAGCACAGATCTTAATTCTAACCCAGCTGAAGGATCAGTGCTGTTTTTTCTGGGGTTTTCTTTTTCCTTTTACAATTTCAAATGTAATTGAATAAAAATACTTAATCAAAATAAAAGTAAAAGTAAAAGTTAGGCTTTTTAAAACTCCTTCAAAAAGTACACAGTATAGACAAATTGTAATCAATTACAGCAATGCGAGTAAATGTAACTACTTACTTTCCATCTCATGTATGTCAGAGAATAATCAGAATATGTATTTTTTTTACACACTTAAGTGCTTCTACTTTCTACTTTATCCGTACAGGTAGCCTATAGTATAGTAAAACATTGATATTTTTCATTTATTTGGGTTTTGACTGTTTTTTGAGAGTGACAGAGAGTGAGAGACAGATAATACAACGACCTAATGATGGTTTTTGTCATAGCACAATGACAAAAAGTTTGTGGAGGTGCTATTTCCACAATGAAAACTTGCAGCTTCAATTTCAGTTAGAGGTTATTTTACAAAGAATATTCTCATTAGGACTAATCACAAATTTCCATTTTATTCCCAAGAACCCTTTGAAACAATGTTCATTTTTGCTGAGTGCCAGTGGCTGCGAGAAGGTTAAAAAAGTGCGAAAACTTTTGAACAGTGCAAAGAGAAAATAAGCAGCTACATTTGTGTGAAATCTTGCACGACCCACACAAGAACACACAGCCGAGTGTATTATGTAGCATGACTCTGCCTGCTCTCCAGGCAGCAGAGATGTCTGAGGATATTATCCGTCAAGCCCAGTGTCATCAGCGCTGTCAGCACTACTGCTGTTTAAGACTCTGTGTCATCTTGTTCCTTGTGCTCCTTGCATTGTTTTACATGCACACAATATGGTTTGTCTCAAAATGTTCTCTTTACAACATCATGTTAACAAACTAATAAAATTATAAACATCAAATATACAAGATGATGCATCTTCAGCTTGAGAAACTCTCCCCAATGAGCCACATTTCTAGTCTTTTCTTGGCAAGAACAAATTGTTCTTGGTAATCAATGGAAATTTAATTGAGTGACAGCAAGCCTGAGCCCTCAGAGCTACATTATATTGCTCTTTGATCTATTTTCAAAGACTGCCCCCCCCCCCAAGGCTAATTAATCAGTGCAATGAAGACGACGGATGCTGTGTGTTTAGTTTTTTCGAGGCAGACGCCCTGGGGAGCCAAGTTTATACAGTGAGCTGTCATCTAAGCAGACAAACAAGCAATCACTGCTCTAAAAGATGAAATATGAAAAAAAGACTGGATCAGTAATTGTAGTTTTGCTGCCATAAATGAGTGAATTCAGATGATATGGGGCGTTTAATTTGCAAAATCAGACTGAGTAATCAGAGACTGAATGATGTGCACCCATTTTTGATTAAAAACTAAAAATGAAAGGAGTGGGTAAAATGACTTACACGCTTGGTTTGAGGCCTTAAAAATAAATAAGAATCCTCTCAGGATGATGGTATTTTCAGATTGGCTCATATTTAGAAAAATGATAAGAAGATTTATTTGAATTAGATTCAGAAAGACACATTAGGTCATCTGACTGGTTCAGGCAGCAAGCAGAAACTGAAACCCAAAGTGCTTCAAAAAATAGTAAATGGATTGTACTTGTTTAGCATTTTATTTGGTGGAGGACTTCAAAGTGCTTCATATTACATTCAGTCATTCACACATTGATGGTGATAAGCTACATTAAAGCCACAGCTGTCCTGAAGCAGCCTAACAGAAGCAAGGACGCTGCATTTCTGACCAACACTAGCAGGAGAGACGAGTGAAGTGTCTTTCCCAAATACAAGACCAAGTACTTGTTCAGAAGTACCATCTGATGATCTAATGTTTTCTTTCAGATAATAGTTAAATGCTTATTCTCAATTTACAAATCTTTGATTCTAGTTGAGTTTGACTTTATTGAACGTCATGTAATGAAAGAATAAACAAAGTTATATATACAGAAAATAAATTTAGAAAAGGAAGCAAAAGAAGAACAGTAGTAAAGTATATTTACATGTTTAAAGAAGTGGCAGGAAGTAAAAAACGTATTTTTACAGCCACCCCTCTTACCTGAATAAATTAGTATTTGTGTTAACTTGGTTATGACATTCCTTCTTAGTTGGCATTTTCTATGTCCGTATCTATGGCAATGCATTAATGTTTGTATACGTCATTATGAACAAGCATAGATATTTCCTTATGTTAAAATTCAATAAATAAAACCATAACAGCAGTAATATTAATATCAGTTACTGACATTGGCCCAAATGTTCATACTGGTGCATCCCTACTAATAATTAAAGCGCGTCTAAAAGGAAAAACGGGTCCGACCCAGTAATAGTAAGTACATATGCAATCATCAAACCCTTGTAGTGACACGGTTGCACATATTAAGTGTTAATATTTAATCTTGTACCAGAAGGACAGGGAGTTCTCCAGGAGGTAGTAACATGTTATTATAATTTTTTTTATAAGGAGCAAATGGTACTCTTGCTAACACAGGAGTCATAGTCTGTCTCATGATAACATTCTCATAACCTGAGAAAGCAGGATGACTTTGTCATGCGGGACCTCTTTATTCCCTCACACCACGCTATGAGTGTGTGGCTTGTCGCCTCAAGCGCCAGCATTTGCTGCTGATGAGCCCCGCTGTCACTCTGGTGATCCCTGCGTCTCAGTAAGCCGTTCCCCACTGCAAAGAGCTTGTGACAGCCCTGCAGCCTCGTCTATAGCTCACCTGAACAAACTGTCCTGCTGACTTGCTTAATGAGCGCTGCAACATTTTGGTAGAGCACAAAAATCTTAAAGTGAAACAAGCCATCATGTTAAATTCATATTCTGCTGAAAACGTATTTTCCCAGAGCTAACATGTTCATGTTAGGTCCCTGTTCTCATCTATTGTAGTTGTTTCAGTAGATTACAGCATGTGTTGAATGGTGCGGTGATGGAGGAAGTGAACTGGAATGCCTTCAAAAAAGGAAGGCAATAATGAAAATATCTTTAAAGAGAGTAAAATTCATTAAAAAAAGCCTTATTCACAGATCTGAGCTGTCACCTCAGGGAACAGACTGACCAGATTAAAGATTAATGTTTTGTAGATTAGCTGGTCTGCAGTAGAAGTCTAGACAAAAGCTGTATGATTGACATACAGAATCAAACTGAACTGATCTGACTGTGCAAGTATGATTTGAATATGTCTGATTGAAATTGTCTGATTAAATCCAGCTTGGATTGTTGATCATTAAAATGGAAAATTGTTGTAATTTGGTTGTATATAAAATAAATATATTGCTGATCTTTCTCACAGGGACTTCAATATGGATTAAATATGTTCTTCCGAAAGATAAAATAACTCAAATCGTATCAACTGTAGCTCTTGCTTCTGCTGAATGAAGGGGGGGATGTTTAAACAGATTTGGCACCAGAAGGAAAGATGGTAGAACAAAATAGATTGGTGTTCCAATAAAACCAGAGCTTTGAGAATTAAATCAACCCTCAGGTAATTACATTTGGACACTCGGTCAACCTCTTTGACTTGCGTAACCTGTGGTTATCAGGGGGTTATCTCTGTTTCTGTTTGCAACAGCTCCACATGTCAGGAGTATGGGCAAGGAAGACAAAGAGGTTGAATGCGACGTATATTCAAATATACAATCAGGTGCAACAAAAGTACTTACAGAATCTGTCTATTGCATCCATAACTAACACCATCACATACCACCAAATTAGTCATAAAGTGGCTAAAAGATGACAAAGTTAATGTCTGAGTGGAAAATGTAGGTGTGAAGGATTCATTTACATTAGTTTTTTCAAGTGAAATGGGAAAAATATCCAGTAAACCTTATGAGAAGCTTGTTGAAGGTCATCAAGAGCATTTGAAGTCACATGAATTGTATATAAACTCCTGCATTTAAAGAATTTGAAGCCAAAAATTAGAGGTCTCATTAAAATATCTACTATTATTGTGGCATTTAATATAATTTGGACTATCCTTAACTAAAACAAGAATGGTTGAGTCTGATCTAATGTGACTGTGAGGAAAGAAAGGTTGTGTGTTTGTATGCAGTGTATATAAATATCTAGTTTCTCTGGGAGCTAAATTTAAAGAAAATTCTCCCCAAAACTTTGATGTGCAACCCTCTTAAAAACTGTCTTCTTTGAGAATTTTTTGCTCTAGGCTCTTTCACTGTTCAAAGTGTACCGCTGCCTTTCTGCTGCCTGTTTTATGATTTAAAAATTCAGAGTAATACAAGACAAAGAGATTTTTTTTTTCTCTCTCAGATGTACAAATACAGACGGGTATTTACAACCTAGCCTTTGGTGTCCTGTTTATTTGATCTGGAACAATGTTGAGGTCTAATTAGGTGCAAATGCACTCATTAGCCAAAGCCACTCTGCAGAGACCAATTGTCAATGAATTATTCAAGACCTCTCTCCCATACACGACATCAATACTTGGCTCTTCCTGCCTCCACACTCCTGTGCATTCTCATCTCCAATTGCATTTTGCCACTGTGAAATGAAGAGTATTTGAATTTATCTGAAGAGCCACTCAGAGAATACAAATCATCTGTCTCTTTCAAGTCCAGGTTTCAGCCTTCTCTTGTTAGATCCCTGTCATCTGCAGAGTAGTTTTCATTAGTTTCACCACAGTAACCCTGCGTCTTTCTCCCATTTCTCCCACAGGATATGGGCATGCAGCCCCCAGCACAAATGGAGGGAAAGTCTTCTGCATGCTCTATGCCCTCCTAGGCATCCCCCTCACTTTGGTCATGTTCCAGAGCGTTGGTGAACGGATTAACACCTTTGTCAGATACCTGCTCCATCGCCTAAAGAAGTGCCTTGGAATGAGGCGCACTGAAGTCTCTATGGCCAACATGGTGACCATTGGTTTCATATCCTGCATGAGCACACTATGCGTGGGGGCGATGGCCTTCTCCCACTTTGAGGAGTGGAGCTTCTTTCATGCATACTACTACTGCTTTATCACTCTCACCACCATCGGGTTTGGGGACTACGTGGCGCTGCAGAATAAAGATGCCCTGCAGACCAAGCCGGAGTATGTGGCCTTCAGCTTTATCTACATCTTGACGGGCCTGGCGGTGATCGGAGCCTTCCTCAACTTAGCAGTACTGAGATTCATGACAATGAATGCTGAGGATGAGAAAAGGGACGCCGAGCAGAGGGCTCTTCTTGCCCATAACGGTCAGGTGGGTGGGTACCTTAACTGCTCCGTAGACCCGGTCTCCCCCTCCTCCACGCCCCCTGGTTGTGGCAGTGGAAGTGCAATCGGAGGGAGCAGCGGAGGGGCTGCGAGCCGCGGCTTACGTAACGTTTACGCCGAGGTTCTCCACTTCCAGTCCATGTGTTCCTGCCTTTGGTATAAGAGCAGAGAGAAGCTGCAGTACTCCATCCCCATGATCATCCCACGTGACTTCTCCACGTCGGATACCTACATGGAGCAGGGGGAGGCTTTCTCCAACCCTCTGCACTCTAACGGTTGCGTGTGCAGCTTGCACCATCACTCAGGCATCAGCTCGGTGTCCACAGGTTTGCACAGCATAAACACCTACAGGAGACTGAATAAACGCAGAAGCTCTATCTAAGCAGCTGGAAAACTTTGTTTTACAGTCTACTTGCGTGCATCACCATGTGAGGTAGTCCAGCTGGAGCAGACCATCGAAGGAAGAAAACGCCAACGCTACAGAGATCTGACTCTACCAATCTGGGTTTTGTTTTGGAATTAAATAATTTGGTGGTTTGGACTCAGTTTCTCAAATGAAAACTTGTTAGTAAGGAACTCACTTGATGAGTCAAAGTAAAATGTGTGTATATATTTGGACACTTCACATAAAACTTATTCTTTTCAGTGAGAGCTTTCAAAAAATAAAAAAAACAAACATGCTTTTTCCTGTATTTATTTTTCCACAATGCAGGTTAAAACAAGCCTCCTGGTCTCCTTAAGATTATTTTTTTCTTCCATGAGAAAACATTAGATCAAATGATATACAGTATCTCACTGATTTAAGATAGCTGTCATAAACACTGCCTTGCAAGAGTATATTGAACTTCTTCATGCTTGTCACATCAGAATCATAAATTTTAAAGCATATTATTGGGGTAATACGACAAACAAAAAGTTGCTTGCAAATGGGAATGCAGCTTTCAAAAAGTTTGTGAGTAAAAGCCTTAAAATGTTTGCTGTGAATTTTTATTTAATCTCAATTAGTCAATTTAAACGACCTTGTTGTGCCATGACTTAATCTGCACATTTTTGACTACTCTTTTTCCAAAACATTTCACCCTCAGTCGGGTTGGTGGGGAAAGCATCCTTGGACATCGGTTTTAATGTCCACAGATTGATAATCATAAGCTCTTCCAGTGTTGTTCAGGCTTTATGTTTAGGATCCTTGTCATGATGGAATGTAATCCTTAATTCAAAGCTCTACCCTTTACAGCCGCTGACAGTTTTACCCGTGTTTTCCTTATCCACCTTCCCAATAAGCTCCAACCACCGTTCCTGTCCATAATTATCCCCACGGCAGGATCCTGCCGTTTCATATTTTAATTTGGGGGTAGTGTGTACAGCGTTTTGCACAGAGGCCGGAAAGTACAATTTTAGTCTCATCAGAATAGAGCACCTTTTTCTGCATGTGCCCTTCATGGTTTATGACAACCTGCAAACACAAGTTGTCTAAGAATGATTTTGTTCTTGCTTCTCTTCCGCTAAAGTCAGATTTTTGGATTATATTTCCAATATTTGTCCTGAGGACAGATTCTTTAGGTTTTCCTGGTTCCTTCTCTGATTGGTAAATTATTCAGTGCTCTGTAACAGGGTCAAAGCTTGAGATTTAGTTTTATAGCTATACACTTCTTTGAATTTCTCTCTAACGTCATTCTTGACGTTGTAGAATCACTCTTGAACTTTGTGGAGTGATTGATTGTCTTTATTTATTGAGGGGTATCAGTGTAAAGAGGGGTGAATCAAAATCAAAATAAAAGACTTTCAGATATTTTAAAAATTTTAACTTTGTAATTCAGCAGTACTTTGTGTTGTTATCTCATAAAATCCCAATAAAATACATAACATTTTTAGATTATGACAACAGAAAAGTAAAAGGGTAAAAACACATCTGCAAAGCACGATAAAGATCCGACATGCAATGTCACTGTTGACCACTAGGCTTCCTTTGCCACTTTTCCCCTTAGTTTTATAAAATCACTAAGAATTTATTTTTTCATAGGTTGTCCTTATGCATTAGTCTGAATTATGTACATGTTCTCATCATATGTTTTTGTGTAGCTGGACTATAATCTGAAATCTTAAACCAGAGCATGTAAGCTCACTTGTGTATTGTAGAAAGGCATATCGTATTCACTGCTGCACCTTAGAGAACTGTTTGTGCTTTCAGACACTGGGACTCAGTGTCTGACATATTTGATTCTTTTTAAATGAATCCCACCATGTTCTGTTATGTAAATGATAAGACCTAACTCATATTACTTGTCGGGGAAGTGAGAGGCATTTGGATTGATGCTCTGTACTTTGTGCACCTCACAAACAAAGAAACAGCCTCAGATTTTGCACGTCTTGCACTTAAAGGGGCGGTGGGGCATTCTCCAGCCCCACATTCACTTGACTCAACCAATTGAGGTCTTTTATGCAGTGTTCATTTTGTTTCATGGAAGAATTGACATTTGTCTTTATTGTATTTCTGTAGTTTATCTTCACAGTGAGTCATTACGGTTTTTAGTTTTTCTTTTCTACTGGAAAGTTCATGACTACAGTAAACCTGTTAGCGTTTTTCACTCACTACTTGATGAGAAGAGCTGTGTGTGTTACATGTACATGTTTTTGTTTTCTTTTGAGCATAATAAAATATTATTTAATTTAAAATGACAACTGTATTTGAGTGTTGAATACTGAAGAATGGGTTTTGGTTTGTATGAATTCATCAGCGAGGCTGGTTGAACGATATATTACTTTCCACGAACCAGCACTAAAAACCAAAACAGGAGTGTTTACTTCATAATAATTAAACTAAAAACCTTGTAAAATGTATTTGAAACTGCAATATCTTGAGATAATAATAAGGTATACAAAACAGGACTTTTCTCGTGTAGAAATGCAAAAAGAACTATGAATGCAAAGAAAATAAAAATCTGATAAAAATAAACAGAGAAATGCATTAGTGAAACTGCAGTAAGCACCTGATTTAAAGGAGCCAACACTTTCACCATATCTCAGGTGTTCAAGCAGTTTGTCCCACAGCTGAAGAGCAAAAATACCAATCAGATTGAAGAGCCGTCTAATGACCAAAGGGTTCTACATACCATTAATTACATTTTACATTCTGTTTTTATAAACAGAGCCAAAGCATGGATTAGGGGCCGATGTAATGTGATCCATATTCTCTGGCAGCAGCATTTTGGATGATCAGCAGCAGCCTGATTAATTTTCTGACCTGAAGGCACAAAAGCATGAGACACATCCATTGTGTTCTTCAAAACACCTTCGCTAATCTGATATTTAAATCTGTATGTCACTACCGCTTCCATCATGGCTAACATTTTAGCCACAGTGAAAGGTTATGCAACTAAAGAAAAGATGATTCAGAGTTTATTCGTCCCTGTTATGATACATATTATGCAACTGTTATGCTGTTCCTTAATTGTTGTAGGAGTTTTCCCTTTCATATTCAGCAAAAAGTGCCCAAATCCTGCACTGAGATCATGAAGCCAATCACTGTCTCTTTTGACCTTTGGCTGACAGTTTTCCACATCATCTGTAATACACATCACTGGTTGTTCTGATTTATATAACAGATAAACTTGTACTTTGTTTATAAAACTGTGGCCCTAATGAAACTTTAAATGCTTGCTAGTCACAATTGTAATATCATGAGAGATTTCGGAGACTTAAGTGCTTCAGTGGGTTTTTATTGGGGTTTGCTTCGGGTCTTTCATGCACTGCTGCTCTGACGGATTTCATCTGCAAAAACAGATTTCCAGAACAGACATCCTAGCCTGGTTAAGGCTAACATAACCAATGAGACTGAATAAGATCAGAGCACACACTAGCAAGCGGTGATCAGTTTGATACTTAAAGCTGATGAAACGAGCACCGTGTCATTGATTTTTATTACATTTTTCCTCCTGTTTGCTCTTTTCAAGGACTTCTGTAGAGAGTTAAGATTCAGCACTGAGAAAGGAATTTAAGGCCAATGCAGGACAGCCAAAAACAGCAGTACACTGAAAGGAAATACTCACCCCAAAAAGAAAGCAAGTTTAAAACATAAACATTCTTACAAAAAAAGAAAACATTCCCAGAGGAGCAGCAAGATGTTTTGTGTCAGTAATTTTTGCTATGCATACATTAGAAAAACATTCCATTTAAGTTTTTACATCAAGGGCAATAATATTTTTCTGTCTGGTAATGGAAATAAAACATTTTTGCCTTCCTTAATGTTTTGCTTCTGTGAGCGTTCTCATTTTTAGAAATTCAAAACAGGTTACACGTTTGTAAAAATAAGAAAAATAGAACCATTTTTAAAAGGGAGATGTGTTTCTGTCAGAGAATTTAATATGTGGAAGATGGAGGGAAAACAGGTTAAAGTCTGTAGACATTCAAATTTCTCCTGAAGACAAAGATTCTTCATCTCAACTCCATGAAATACATATAGACAAAAGTGTTTTAGCTCTCTTCATTCTTTGTAATATATTTTTTTATTATCTTAAATTGAGTACATTTATTAACTGGAGAAAATGGTCTCATTTTAAAAAACCCAGCAATTCCAAGGAATTGTTTTTTCATTATGATGTACCTTTTTAAATAGATCATAATGTTCAAGCATCTAAATAACAGACGGAAATCTATATTCGTGAATGAATATATAAAAATAGATTGCTTAGTTAAGTCATGTTTTCCATCACAAAGCTGTCAACTGTATTTTGAATCAAAATTTAAACCTACTCATTGATGAATGTCAATTTACATTCAATTTGCATCTTATACTGGAACTTTAAATATCTTTACATTTAGAAAAGATGGTGACCTTTCATATTTGTTCTTTGTTTAACTTTAATTATTAGGTCATCTTTTTTACCCAAATAATACAAATACTTTGTTCTATTGGACATCCTGTCCTCTCGGCGGCCTGTGGTAGCTTCAGCGATCACGTGGAGTTTTATTTTTGTTTGCTTGTTTCGATCCCAGATGTATTCAGCTGTCAAGCTGCTGCACCACTGAGTATGCAGTGGAACAATAAGAAACTGCAATGACCACTCCTCTAGGACACTATCAGACCAAACTGTAGGAAACAACACGAAGAATCCACGGCTCAGTGCGTTTCGGAACATAAACGACATCTGACAGGCTGCAGTTCTTTATGCTCCAATGACCAAGCATTACAAAATGAGCGGAGGAAAAGGAAATCAGTCTGCAGCGACACTTCTGCTTGTGATGTGTGAACACCAGAGGGTTAATGACCTGCTGTCTGTTCTCCAGCTGAGAGACAATGAGCCTTCTCAGTGGTGACTGATGTGAAGACGTAACCTCAGGCCAAATCGATGATGACTAAACGTTTTTCAGTTTAATTGGACAATAGAGGGAGGATATAAAACCCTCTGTTCTGCGCAAGGCAAAATACATCACACTCAAATTGTCATTTCTATCAGCTCTATATTAGCAGAAGGAGAATAATCTTCTCTTCTCTTGTCAAAGTGGAAAAACATCTGTGACTCTGACTACCCAGCACTGTCAAAGCCAGCCATTGATTTTATGAGAAAAGAGTGTTTAAACCCTCAGCATTTCACGAATTGTAGCCATTTATAAAAACCTTATAGATTTCTGTTTCAGTCCCCTTAATAGACTTGATTCAAGCACCCTTATTCCACCCTTCTGTTCTGTCTTTGCTTCACTATTCACTTAATTTTCCTCTAAGATTGACAACTTGTTGAATTAACAGTTTTCCCTCCTCCTAATAATCTCTAGATGAGTCCCTTTCAGGGTTAGTAGAGCATACACACGGTAATAATGAAAGTAGGGAGGCTGATGGTGGCTCATAACTGTGGACTTTCCTCCACCTTTGACTGTCAAGTGCTCAGTTCCACTCAATTCTTAAGTTTTATTGCACAAGCCAACTTAAATTTTGACTGGAAGCTGAAAGTTCAACTTTTCTACCAGGTCCTTTATCTTGGGAGTGGAGAATCCCATTAATGACCCTTTCCTCTCTTGGCTGGTAATCGCATGGAGAGGAAATGTCTTTTTAAGTATTGGAAGCCATTTGTTATAAAGAAAGCAGCAGGACATTGTGTATTACTAGCTGACATGTCATAATTGACGTTTAAAGTTTCCTTTTTAGTAAGAAATGTGTTGTTTGATGCTTAAAACTCAGTCATTTATTTTCTCTTCTGAGGTGACAGCAAAGAAACTAATTGTCACTTCAAACTGAAGGTGTCAGCCATCAAACATATCTAATTACTAACTTTTTCTTGTTATTCGTGTGCATGTTTTTTTCTCTTTCAAACCAATCCCAGCAAATAGAAGAATTAAAGTTAAAGAAGTGAGATATTTAAGGTCCTTTTAATTACCACCTTTATCAACCCCAGGTGATGGTGCGGCTGTTGTTTACTTCTTTTGGTCATTGGTGAGACGCAAGATGCACCTTAGAGAAATTCCCACTCTTAGAGGGCAGCACAGAGGATGTAGCCATGCATGCACTCAAGCAATTTAGAGACATACATGTTTTTGAGTTTAGGGGGAAGCTAGAGAGAATACATACAAGCACATAGGTGTCAAACTCAGGCTTGAAGGTCAAATCTGGCTCTGAGTAATTATATTTGTCCTACAACATAAATCTAAATGTACACCACTAACACTACAAACCCCAGAATACTTTGCTGATGCCACCTGTGCCCCTGTGCTCTGTTAACATCCAATAGTGAGTTCAGGCAGAAGAAGAGATGCCACGTGGCCTGGACTGGTAAGAATGAGAGATCATGACAGTACAAGAATATTTTCTTACTGGACTTTCCTTGCCGAAATTATCATCATTGTCATTAACAGCAATGTAAAAAAAAACAACAAAAGTCTCTAATTTGCAGTAAAATACCAGCAGCTAAGGTTGCCAGAATTATACCATATAAATACGGTAAAATGTTGGCAACTATAGCTGCAGGAATTTTATCATAAATTAGAGGCTTTTTTTTTTACAGTGTAGTTTAGAAAAATATTACCATTGGAATTCAACCAAGATAAGAAATAGTGAGAAAGCAAATAAATAACACAAACATGCCTTTTATTTAATATGTAAAAAGGCAAATTTTATCTATATAGTATTAAGCACATATAGCTTAATACTATATGTGCTAATCATATTAAGCTGTGCTTGTTTTTTTTAGGTTTATACAATTTTCTCAAAAGTAGTTTTTAATTTTGCCCTTCTGTGCATGTGAGTTTGACACCCCTGCTTTAGAGAATCCTCACATTCACCTTTGCAGCCTCAGTGCTTTCTGTTCTCCATTAGGCAGGGGCGGTTCGAACAGGAATGGTGCCCTGGGCAAACCAACCTCCAACAAATTAAAATGCATAAAATTATCAGAATTTTTTTTTTTCCCAGTAGACAACAGGCAACCCAGACTTCCAGTACTCGCAGCAAGCAAGGAAAACTTATCCCACTGCATATGCATACAGGAAGAAGCAAACACAACTGACAGATAAGATGTATTTTATTTTCTAGTTCTTGGTCACCCACCCCTCTCTGCCACCTGGGGAAACTGATCATATGGCCCATATCAAGAACCGCCGCTGCCAATAGGAGGCCGCTTGTACAAGTTTACCCATATGAAAGAATATTGTGCTCTTTTTCCTAACAGAAAAGGCTAAATAAATAAAAATAAACAGCAAGCATTGTCAAAATAAATGACAAATGAATCAACTGGTCACTCTGGTTTGAAATACTAAACTCTACATGTTTAAATAAGCTGTAATAAGTGCTTGAAATTCTGTTGGAAGATAATGGCAGCCAGCAACAAGGCTGCTGTTTGAGGTCTCCATTGTGAAGGTCTAACTTTAGGGTTGTTGCATAACTGTGACCTCTGGCTTTGCTGCTGCTGCTGACTCTGGTACAGTCACCCCTCCCTATCCCTCCAAACCACACCATCTTCTATGTCATCATTCTGCTTGTGTGGATTCAGATGTGACCCCAGCTTTGTGGCTAAGCAAGACGTCGGCTGGCACTCGCCAGGATATTCCTCTGATCACAGCTGATTATGCTGTCAGCAGAGACGGGAACAACAGGAGCACAGAATGATCTCAGAGGCACATGTTACTAATTTTACAACTTTCTTGGTTAAAAGTACATGTCTGGGTTATGAACTCTGGTCTGGGATTAAAATGGCGCTGATGCTCTATGAAGGAGTTGTACGTCAACATAGCCACAAGGTCAGAGTCAGCATGTGTAATTTTAGCTTAATGTTAACACTGATGTCACATGTGAAAAGATACATCGTTCCAGAATTTGCCACAAGGAGAATTAATAAAAAAATACACTTAAGACACAAATCTAGTGCCGCCCACGCAAAAGCAGAGACGTCTGGTGATTTTCAGGGACAGACGCGGACTCCTCTGTAATCGGATGAACAAATATATAAAATCCAAAACAGAATCTTCTATTTCAATTTTGACCTTTATTTAAAAAGTTGTTTTAAAAGTTTTTCTTTATGCCTTAATAAAGTTCATACTGATTAATACAGTTGCAAGAAAGAAACCTTACATAATGTGAAATAATAATTTTTTTATTATTTTTCGGCAAGCTTTCTTTTTTTAATTAAAATTGAAAATCACTGATGACATTAGCTGTATTTGTACATAATGTGCATATCCTTCTTACTGTTATAAAATCTTCCTTGTTTGGCTTTATTTCTAGAAGTTTGACTGCGTCAATAGAAATGATCATCATTAATTATGAAACACTTCTATGCCGACTGTAATTTTTGTATTTATCTGATTGTTTCCAGTCTATTCAGTGAGTAGAAAAGCATCTCTTTCCCGTTGTACCTATGGGAATCAGCTCACCACTGCCTCCTATCGGTACAAGGTGGTACTTTATACTAAAAGGACATCATTTTGTCTTCTGCTGTTTCAATGGCGTTAGAAATCAAGGAAGATTTTGGCCGATGATCTGATAACTGGGTCTCATGCTCTCTTCTCTTCAACTTCAACACAGCTTTCCCACAGATTAATAAAAGAGTAATTTTGTTTCTTCACTCGTGGTGCCAACACATGTTGACGTTTCTGCAAGAACCTGCACCTAGCTTTATGGTTTCATGCCAAATAAGTACAACAAGGAGTAGTAGTTGTAGTAGTAGTAATATTAATGATGTAAAAGGTGACATTCTTATTTTTTGTAATGTGCAGGTTCATGTGAGTTCAGCTAATCAAAGTATGGGGTGTTGCGTCATCAGCAGGTCTGTGTGAGGCTTGGTCTGACTAATGGTGATGTTGCCCAGGTTGATTTGATTGAACAACACAGCAGAGAGAGAATCAAAAGAAAGATTTACAACCACAGCACATCAAAAACAACACATGCAGCTGCTACGTCAGCACTCAGGAAAGAGGGAATAGACAACAAAGCATCAAAGTGGACATCATACCTGCAGCCAAACCCTCTGAAGCTTCTTCTAGGAGTGACGTAACTCTGTTCTTTCTGATTTTCTTGAGATGGAGAGTCTGCGACATGCATCCTGTGGCATTCAGACAGACTGTCTGAGCCCAAAAATGCAGAAAACTCAACAGTATTTGTAAGAATAATCTCCATTCACTTTTAAACCTGCTGTGTGTAACTATTATAAAACATTTTTTTAAACATATTTGTTAAAACCGTCACCATGTTGTGACAGTATAATATGAGACAGATTATATGTGAAAAAAAAATCAAGCTCCTCCACCTCCTCCCTGAGCTATTTTTGCCATCTGGAGAAATATCAAAATCAAACAATCAGAGCCAGGAGGAAGGTGCTACAGCTGTCAATCATCCTCGGGCATGCCCTGCTCAATGTGGTAATGGCGGAGAAACAACTTACCATTACAGCAAAACTGCTTAGCCACATCTTCGTTGGCCATGCTAACTAGCCTTAGCATCTACAACAGGCTCTATAGTTGAGATATAGCAGAGAGAAAGGGGGCATGAGTGGTGAACACAGACATGATTTACAGCAGCGGTCAGCCCTTCGCAATTCTGCTGCAGACCGGGGGTGGGGGGGAGTATCGAGTCCGATGCTGTTGGTGTTGTTCTGGGTGGGGGTGGGGTGGGGGGCGCGCGCAGTACTCATTCTGTTCCAAGTTGGCTCAATTTTGACGCGCAAGACGTAACCGGTAAGATCCGGTTTAGGATTTTCAAAATAAAAGATCCGGAAGTAGTTCATTATTTCTTGCGCGGCCCGGTACCAATTGGTCCACGGACCGGTGGTTGGGGACCACTGATTTACAGCACTGAGACCTGCCTCCCGGCTCTGATTGGTTGTTTCCAGTTAGCACTGAGATTAACGCTTGATTTTTTTCAAAGATTATCTGTCTCATACCAAACTACCATGACATAGAGACCGTTTCAACAAATATGTATATATAAAAGTTACATACTGCAGCTTTAAGGTGTGTGCGAATGCCTAAAATCAACACAACAATACAAGCATCATGTCACAATCATATTTTTTTTTGTCTGGGGAAGAAAGACTTGGAAATGTTCCTGACGTCAACATAAATTACCTTCAAATTTCCAGTTGTGCCTCTCTGTCACTTGTGATTAGGTGTCCCTCCAGAAGAACTGCAGGAAAATTTGCCTGTCCCTCTGTACTCTGCACAGCCCAGCCACCCTGGTGCAGAAGCTCCTTGACGGTTAGATAATCAGCCCAGATATGAGCTGATGTGTCTGTGAATCTGCAGGCACAGCTTGCTGAAAATGGGATCTCGACAGTGAATGATGAGCTGACTATAAATATCTTTCATCTGTACATGATCAAAAACCTTGTAATTTTGTAGTACATTGATAATATTATTGTACTATGACAAAATTGAGCTAACAATCAAACATCAAAACAAACCAGGGCTTAATATGTTTGTCTGCTGCTCTCGGGATGGCTGGATTTAGTAATGACCTTATTAATCTTGGACGCCTGTTGAATGTTTTATTACTCTTAAGAGTTTGAAAGAGGTAAAATAAATTCAATATATAATATCTGAGAGAACTTATGAGTTAATGTTTTCATTTTCAGGCATTGTTCAGTTGATTTGTGAATCTCTTACAGCAACCTTTATAAAACTTTGAATATCTGAAATGATTAACACAAAATTTTAGCACCTAAAGATATGAAATCCAATCTTAATATCCTGTGTTATAACTTTTCACAACGTGAGGTACATAGCAACTTCTTCTTATTCTTAGAGTTACTCTAGGGCTAAAAAGCGCCCAGGTTCTTTCTCCTGAGATGATGAGCACCACTGGACTGCGATTGCATAACCAGGGACATCCCTCAGCAACTGATGCATAATCACGACCAATGTCCTGCTGTGCTGCTGATACAGTAGTTAGAGAGAAGACGGGGAGACAATGATGACAGCAGGTCACAGGTCAGCGTTTTTTCCATCACATGGCTTTGCATTTTAAAAAGCACAGCAGTTTAGCAGTAAAAAAAATCTGCTTAATTAAGCAACATAAGACTATACACGATGGTTTTAAGTTTTAGATTTTTGAGGTTTCTTTTCACTTAGATTAATTAGGCAATGCAGCTTGTCCTTGCTGGTCCAGAAAGCAGCATCGGAATCCTAACCAGGATTTGTTTTTTGAAGTTTCAGTTCAGGCAGATTTAATGCTTAGTAACTTCCCTCCATCATACAAAGAGGACATCCCGGCTGCATTACGGTGTCCAAATATGGTTGTTTCTAACCTCTTGTGCAATCACAATTTAGTCATGGGTGAAAATTTAAAAAAAATCAAGACTCAATCAAGATCTTTTCGGACCTTCCAGAAACACACAGAGCACAGTAGTTCACAATTATTTCGGTCTAGAATTGTGGCAAAATTGCAACACTTGTTTTTTTTTTTACCATTATTCTTGAAATTCTGTTAAGATTTTCATTATCTTGGCCTATGTAAATAGTCCATAGAAGAAAAATAAATACTGAATGAACAACTCATCCTGGAAAGTCTACCCACATGATGCCGGCTCCATCCTCATGCAGAAGTAGACAAACCTCAGACAAACAAACAGTGGCTACAATGGCAGAGATAGTGAAACTCAACACACTTGAGTCATTTTTACATTATCAGCCAACACTGAAGAAAAGACGACAGCCAAGAAAATTATCTGAGTCCTACATCAGGTCTGCAAGGTTATTTGCTGGTACAACAGAGAAATCAACTTAAAGCCCAAGTCTTTCGCAGTCAGAGGAAGAATGAGGGGCACAAAGTCTCTTTGGATGCGAGTGTGAAGGCTTTGTAGGACGCATTTTCTACAAAACGGGTGAGTAACGACTTAAATAATATCGGCTTGTGAAAATCTGCCTTCAGGAATATGCCTAAAGAATAAACTTTAGCATAAAAAAGGTGCTCAGATATAAAGACTACAGTTACTGCAGCACGTTTTCATGCTGCCGTAGAGCTGCCTTTGGAATTTACACACAAAAAAATCAAGAGTAACTACATTTACTTATTGATCTTTGATTTGACTGACATACGGTGTCATTATGACAAAAAATGGGATGTTTGTAACTTGTTACCTTGGTACAGACGAGCATGTGGTAGTTGTGTTGATCACAGTTTCATTAAACTAGACATGAGGTGGGCTGCAGGCCTTGATCCATTTCTTGCATTATTCCAGACTCCGTTCGGGTTTTGAAAATGTAATAAAAATGTATTCTGCCCTCTAAGCGCTCTGGATAACAGTTGTAGGAGCTACGTTTTACCCACTGACATAGTTGGACCATGACTTCCTTTTATTTTCCCGAAAATCTCTATGACCTCAGCGCGTTAGCCATAGCGTTAGCAATAATGAACGGCAGTGTTTACGGAAATTAGGGGCGTGTACTTCGGAACAAATTGCGACCGCTGATTGGTCAGTTGCTGACAAACGCCTTAGCATGATTGGCAGGTGGCGTCATGTCAATTCAGAACAGCAAATCCACATAAAAGTGGACTACAATACAGTTCTTGTAGGGGCTGTATTACAGCTACACTTCTTTTTTTTTTTTCCATACACCAAGAAATCTGTCAATCAGATGACAAGTATCCTAAACTAGCTTTTTTGTTGAAAGCTAGTTTCAACAAAAAGCAGGCAGGGTTTTAAAGGTCAGCACAAGTGATTGTTAATTTCTTATTGCAATAAGAGCAGATTTGTCAAATGGTATTATTGTGCAATATGCAAATAAATTAAGAGCTTGTTTTGTTTGGGTGCCCAAATGTGGTCCAATATGTATTGATTTCAAACATTTTCATACATATTTTGTTTAGGGGTGAAGAGCTGTAGAGACAGGAACCAGTTCATGCCTGGGGCTACTGATAATTTTTATTTTAAAAAATAGTAAATTATTGTTTTCCTAAAATAATTGTCCTCTTTCATGTGTTTCATTATTAGACAAAGAATATTAAATAATCTAATCTGTTAATAGTAATACTTTACCTACTTATTTTGCCAATGTGATACAGACCTGTTTCCTCTGCTTCATCATTTCAACTGCACCAAGTTTTAGATGAGTCCTAACTATTCAATTTTACCTTACCTCTGTCTTGCTCTCTCTCCTTCTCTTTCTCTTTCCAGTTAATGTTCTTTCCACTTGATCATATTCATTTCCAGGTAGGGAAAAGTTTATAGGAACAAATCCATCTGTGTTGAAACAACACTTACTGCTGTTTTCTACAGTGATGTTTGGCATCACTGTTACAACGTACTGCACATTGTCAGATGTGCGGCAAAGAGTCTCCTGTTTATAGTCCATTCTGATAGGGGAGCTTTGTTTGAAGGCCATGAATGTATTCCAGAGCATGCAGTGTTAATCTTTTCCTCCGTCTCTGCAGTGCACGAAGATTAATTTAAAGTTTGGCCACACTAGGGGGAACAATGATGTTTCATACTATTACAGTCACCCCCTGACAATGATTGCAGTCCTTATTCTTAAAAAACGGAGCTAGATCAGCGACCATTACTCCGCCAATGGAGCAAATAATAACTTTACTACGCATATCTCCACACTCACTCTTCATACAGCATTGACTTTTATTTTAATTTGCCTTTCTCTTCTCCTGTAACAACTTACTTTTCCTCATTGTCTTTCAATTGGATGATTCTACACAACAGCTTAATCTGCAATGCAAATGGATAATTAATTAGATTTCCCTCAATCAGCGTGGCTCCAGCTGTCTTGTGACCTTTGTGTAGAAAGAAAATGCATTATAATACTAAAATATCACTTCTGCAAAAGTACACTACCTTATTAAATCAATGTGAAAGCATACCATGTAATTAGGAGTCTAAGGCCACAGCGACGAGGAAATGATACTAAACTGAAAATCAATCAATCATTATAGCACCTTTCAGCAACAAGGCATTTTACACTGTCAAAAACCATTTTAAGGAATAGTTTTGAATAATTTTCAAGGAGATGAGCAAGGCCACGTCCATTTTCAACTTAAAGGTTTTTGACACATTGCAATACGACAAAATATTCCAGTAAAATCTCAAAATGGGGTTTAAACCTGAATGGCTTAGAAATGTGCACATCCTACGTAAAGAAGAACATGATATGTACAGAAAGAGCTTTATTGCCTGGTTGCTAAAAAGTTAATTGACCAAATCTCAGACATAATAACTAATTTATATCCCAAAACAGACACACATTCCAGTGATTGTGCAACCCATCTGGCACGTTAGGACAAACGAGGAGTTACAATGCAAAAATGGTTCTCTCTGCAAAAACCAAAATTGTCTATGACCCTGTCTGGCAATATCTTCAGTATAGCAATGCATAGAAGTGACAATACAGATAAGCCCCAAATTATTCGTACTTCTAACAGATTTAAATTTGAAATGTATTTCATTCAAAGAAAACATTTTTTTTTACTGAAACTGGGAGAGGGATCTCTCAACACATAAAAAGGGTAACAGTTTTACAAAACATATCTGCTTTATGGAAATAGAAAAATATTCTTATTCATTATTGAAAAAAGTTAGACATGATGCTGAGGAAGAAAGTGCATTAGGACACATGTGGGTAGGGACAAACCATCTGATGAGGAGAATGAACTCCTGTTAAAACAGCCTGCAGCCCGAGATACGAGTTTAGACGTTCAGTTTTCCTTTTAGGGTCCTCTTCCTGTGTTCTCCCTCTCTTTGTGTGTTAGGATGTCTACTTGACCCCTGACTGTCCTTTGAGACAACTGACTCTCATCTATCCATCAGTAGAGCCACTTAAGTTCCCCTGTCTGCTCACTCTTACAAGATCATATTTCTTTTTCATCTAGATGAAAACGTGAGCCATAAAGTATTGCCTAGGGGAAAAAAAGTTCCTACCTGAGAAGTTTAATGAACCTACTTAACACTTTTGTTTTGTTTCCCTCTATTTTTTCACCTCCATTTCTCTCTTCCCTACATGCTCTTTCAACCTGCACCCAAATCACTGGACTTACCTCTCATTTTCTCATTCTAAATGTTTCGTTTAACCTCTTCGGTCTCCAAGGCTCTGCTTTTGGATCCACTAAACCACAACCCTTCCCCAGAAAGATTAGGAATATATTCAAATAGAGTTAAAATGCTAAAAATGTCCCAGTGATGTCAACAGCTGCTTCACTGTGAAATCCTCAGAGGGTTTTTTTGTGTGTGTACTGCTTAGCAAAGTTAGATAACATCAGAATTTCCTGGACTAATGTATGTGAATTAATAAGATGATCAATCTCAAGAGGATTTGTCAGAAAGTACTTAAAATTTCATTGTACAACTACAACAGATTGTCCTGTTGGGAGGATTATGGAGTAAAAATGACAAAGTATAGTGCTGCTCAGCCAATTTTTCTCTTTACACTGCAAAAACAGTATGATATAACTATATGTAAACCTAAATGTAAAGCAAAACAAATTTTATTAAGATTTCTTTCAACCTGGTACTTTTAAAAAATGACACAAATTACTCAGAGCAGGAGGATAACAGCATAAATAAGTAATAGTCAGCAGGTGGTTTTTAGACCGTAAACAGGAAGGTAGATAAATTTCTCAAGATGTGTTTTCTTTTTCAGTCTGACCCGACCATGTGACATATCAGCGGCTTGAGATCAGACTTTGTCAAACCACTTTACCCTTCTCAAGACCTCACGCCACCAAGGGCTGGCTGTCAATCAAACGCATTCAGACCGTTGAACATGAAACTCTAATGCTGCTGGGGACTCATGGATTTTGCATGACAGCTCCAGATGTTTTAGCTCCTCAGGGATGTGCCTGTTTAATTTTAATATGTGTCTCGAATTGAACAACAAAGCCATTTGAGAGACCGATGCAGAAAAGCAAAGGATCTTAAGAAGAAACAGACTCCGCTCTGCGGTCCATCTCATGTCAATATGTAAGAGGAGTTTAAGCTGAACTTTACCCCTGGAGGCTGAACATCAGCCTATCAGATCAGCTGTGGGTGTCAAATGTTGCCTCCAAACCTTCACAGATGAGTTTTCTTTTAGGAATTACAGTTCAACGTACAAACCAATTCTGGCAAAAATATTATAAAGTACTTCTAGAAGTTCAGTTTGTTCTGTTACTTTCCTGTGATCTTTTAAGTACTAGACAACATCTGTTAGGCTTTGCTTATCTTAAAGGTATACACCTGCAAACCCTTTTAGATTTTTTTTGTACCACATATGTTACCATTTTAACCTTAGGATGAAATGTCAGCATGAGGAAGGCACCAAGATTTTTAGTCAGCTTTGTTAAAGGTTTTGAATATTTTCCAATCTTAATCAAGGATTGTTTGAGTTTATTCACCATTCTTTTCCTTTCTTGCTATTTTGCCTCCAACATCCATGTGAGCAAACCATTTCTTTTATATCTCTTAATAGTTAAGAATTTCTAAAAAAAACAAACAAACAAACAAAAAAACAAGTAAACAACAACAAAAACACAGTGACAGAAACATTATTTTCAAAAGACTTTACATTAGATTTGGTGTTTATTAAGTATGGTTCTGACTGTTGTTTCTTTTGTAAGGAGAAGATTCTTTTGGAATATGATTTATGCAATCTTTGATCAAAACAAAATCACTACAGTGACCTTCTGCTGAAAGACATTATTTATTGGAGTCAGATAACCACATTATATCAAGTAGACCATGAAACTCACTTAACCCATTAACTGTTTACATGTAATGCTTCTTCGTAGCCGTGGTAACAGATTTTCCACAAAGAGTTTTTCTTGAAATGAGATTGAAATTTGCTCCTTGTTGGCTACTTTTCTGCCTTGTGCTTTATGCATTATGAGTGGCCACCGAAAAAACAAAAGAATTCTGACTTTAAAGTCAGAATTATTTTTTTTTCTGTGGCCCTAATCCTCTTCTGTATATTTTGACTTTTAGTCTTTTGATTTTACTTTATATTTCTCAACATGTGTGTCATTTGTCATCCACAAGGGGGCAACAGCACTCCCTACCTACAACATTGCTTCAGATTTCGCCATGTACATTGTCTTGCTGCACAAGTATAACTATAAAAGGAGATGTGTATGGAGGAAACCTTCGCTAAAAACAAATAAAGGCTAGACTCAAGTTTATCTGTGAGAATGCAGATAATGACCAGGAGTTCTCAAATAATATTTTACTGGATTGATTCAAAATATTTGTACGCCAGAACAGAGGATATGTTTGGCATAAACTCTAGAATTAGAACATCATGCCAGCTGTGAAGCACGGAGCTGGAAATGTCATGGTTTGGGGATGGTTTACTGCTGCAGAACCTGGTCAGCATACCATCTACTGTTTATTGGAAGGTACTTGAGAATAACAAGGAAATAACAATGTTTTAAAAAAGCAGAAGTGGACCCTGTAACACGACAATGACCCAAATATATTAAGGATATATTAAGGTCTGGTTGAGAATTAAGAGAAATTAAGAAACTGAAATTAAAGTCTTGGGCTTTGTCGAAGTCCAGCCGTCAAGCTAATTGAGATGATGTGTGTTAACTTAAAACCAGCTCTAAATGCAAGAAATCCCTCAAATATCTCACAGCTGAAAGTGAGGAGTGAGATCAAGTTTCCTCAGAGAGTGGTAGATGACTACAATGAGCTTATTTATTTCAGCTAAATGGAATAGGATGTCCTAATTTATTTTCTACAAAAACATTGTTTTTAATATATTTTGCTTAATGTGTAAAATCTGGTTGATTTTGCTGTTAAAGTGCAATTAAATTCCTTTCTTTTCCACAGATGAAACAAATAGTTTAAACATTGATACATGAACATTTCTTTATTAAGAGACTTAATAAATATAGGATTGTTCTTGTTTTTTTTAGTTTATATTTCATCAAAACAGGAAAGTGTAATTTGGTACATTTAAAAAAAAAGTCTACTGAAATATTTTTCCTATGGAAAAGGACTGACAAAGGTTGCTTTTGTCTCTTTCCACTGAACTAAGATGTATTCCAGTTTACTGAGCAGGAAGCAAACAGAAAAACCCTTGAAGGTGAAACTTCCATATTCTGGTTAAAATGCATTACAATAACTGAGGCTCAGATTTTAATGTTACAATTTCATACAACAGCATGTAGACGAACAGGAACCCTGTAACTTTTAGGTGTCATGGGCTAATTTTAATTTTTATCGGTTATGACTATTAAATGTGACAGTGAAAGGGGCCTGGAGCTTTTAGTGCTGTTTCCTGAGAAGAGATGACACACTTCACAAGAAGTATCAGCCAATGACTTCTTGTTCTCATATGTTGTCTGTGAAAACACTAGGAGTCCTTTTTAGCACTCTCTAACACCAGAGGCACGAAACTGAAAATATCTCTAAAGCAACGTCAGTGCTGAATTCAAAACAGGGGCAGGTCAAGCATCCGGGCAAAGGTTGTTTTTTTTTTATACTCATTTAAATGACTTTTTATTCACTAGTAGTTACTGAATTACCTTAAACCCTCATTGAATGATAACCTGTTCTTTGTGTGGTTCAGAAAGCCTCAGACTGACCTCATAAAATGCCACTTCCAGATGGAAAGTAGAATTTGTGTTCTAATTTTAAACCACGTGAGGCCACACAGGGGAAGAAAATACTGTGGTCCCACTTTCAGACCTGATGGTTCCTTAGACTTTGACTCCACCTGCTGTCCACTCACCATTATTTTCCTCCTCTGCAGTGTTCTGTCGATGCATGCAGATGTAAAAAGAATGTCTAAAATCTAGTTTTATAGGATCAGCCATTAAAATATTTTGAATACTAAAAAATATGATTTTGAACTTAAAGCCAATGGTGTTTAATTTTTCATCAAATGCAGATTTATTAATTTGTAATTATTAAAATTTTAGAGAATAAATTTAAAGAATGAAGTAAACTCAAATTAGTGATTAATTACTTCAACTAAAATCAATTGTGGAAAATAAAACATTTTCAGGCTAGCATTGCTAGCATTGCTAGCCTGAAAATGGCTAGCAGCAAAACGAAACAGATTGTCGTTCTGCTTCTTCATACTATTTAATTTAATCTTCCTCAGAAACAGGATGCCCAATAGCCCACCAAAAAAGTGAGAGGAACATAAAACATGTTTGTAAAATATGTAGATTTCTGAATTGTTAAAGTTTAGGTTTTTTTTTTAGATGGCAAACATCAGTCATCAGTTTGTAAATTCATAAAGAATTGGAACAATGTTCTGTATTTCTTAGTTTTACAGTTTAAACGTAGTTTAAAAGCAGTTGTGAGAAAGTTCTTACTGAAGTTATGGGTTAATGATAGGTGTGTACCCAAAGAGTCATGGCCCAAGGGCGTTACCTGAAACATATCAGGCAAGGTCCTGACATGTTTCAGGTCTTTATTTATTTTGCTTATTTTCTGGTCTAATAAATGACAAGGAAACCTAACAACATCAGTAATAGGAGCAGATAATATAACTAAAACTAAAACATGAAAACCAACCAGGAGGTGGCTATTTAATCTGATATGCTGGGCAATGAGATCATAAAAGAAGTTACGAAGAGGGCTGTGGTAATTCTTGAGGAGCTGCAGAAGTCCACAACTCGGCTGAGAATCAAATTGGACTTGTATGAAAGAATGGCGAAAAAAGCTGTTCTTGAAAAAATGACATTAAAAGGACTGATTTGTAGTTTGCCACAGGCCATGAAAGGCCAACATGTGAAAGAAGGTGCTCTGGTAGCTGACAGATATTTCATCTTCTAAATGTGCAAAACAGGTAGATGGAGGGATGAATCTAATCTAAATATTTCTATTTTTGATTTGTAAAAACAAAATAAGATGAATATTAAATCCTTTTCTACCAACTTCGACGCACGTGGAACATATTAAACCACAAAATGTGAAATGGTGTGACTGGTATGAATACTTTTGCAGTTATTTTGCTCAATTGTAGTATTTAGTAGTGAAATATAAGCACACAAAAACCCCCCATCTTGGTAGGCATCAATAATCAGAGTTGCAGTTTTCAGTCACTTCAAGTGAGTTTCTGCTATCCGTCATTTCCGGACGTCCGTGAAGGCAGCACGCCGTTAGGTCAGCTGACTGTGAGCTGTCATGTGGTGTTCATAGACAGCGGAGAATATGCGGAAAGTGCAAGAATAAACAACCGGGCTCCCTTTAAAGAGAGCACACAGCTCGGTGGTTGTGTTACAGGTTCGTTTCCATCCTCCAACATGGCGTGGACAAAATATCAGTTGTTCTTGGCGGGGCTGATGCTCACAACTGGCTCCATCAACACCTTATCCGCAAAGTGAGTAAATGTAACTTTGTTTTATTTTATTTTATTTTTTTTCAAAACAGTGTTATGTGTTTATAGTTAGTTAATTACAGTATACCCGAATAACTTAAATCAGGTTATAACAACATAATAAATTCAACGCTTATTTTCTTCCGTTTTATCTACGTGAATTAGTCGTTATCACCTGTTTCCTACATTAAGTCGTGTTTCAGTTTGTTTTCTTAACAACACAGATCTAGCTAGCCGTTAGCTGTTGACGCCAAATGGTAAAATACTTCATCTTGTTGTCAAGCTAGGTCCCAAACAACGTTGTCTATTAAGAAGCTTGTGTAAAAAGCATCAGCAGGCGGTGAAATATTGACCCAGATGTTCCTGTTGATAAGGTGTTGACAGGAAACGGTTGCTAATGAGAAACAAACGACCCAGTTTTTTGTTCACCATAAATCAGACGTCTAAATCAGAACTGATCTCTTCTGAGATAAAATAAGGCACCTGTGCTGAATAAAGCACGATGAAATATATCTTACTTCTCAGGGCTTCAAATGAATAGCCTTGCTTTGCTAACTATATGGTACAGTGAGGTCAACGCATGACTTGCTGTCATTTGGTCGTAAAATGCTCAGTATCAAGCATAATATCCAACAATAAAACAAAATGCTAGAATTTGCATTTATGTTTTAGTTCGCTAAATTTTAATTATTACTTTTGAGTGGAAATTATGTACATTTTACAGGTCTTTATTCACTTAGATAAATACATTTTATTTTTCTTAAAGAAAAGAGTTAAAAGATTATCGAAAATTACATTTGTGAACTAATCTAACTAAAGTTTAATTATTTTAATGACTAATATTTACTACCTTCCAAAATTCCTTTGTATAGTATTGTTTTTTGTGTTCTGCTTTTTAATAAATTACAAGTATGCTTTATTTTTTTAGCCTATTTAATAAGTTTGTCATCATCCAAACAAAATTAGCGCATTCCTAATCAGAAATCACTTGTAATAACTAGAGTAGAAAATAATTAATATTTAATTACTATTTTGTTATTAAAGATTTATATAGCAAGAATACATTTTGCACTAAAAGAAAAATTAAAACAGAGGCAAAATGATAAATTCCAATTTATTCAAACAACAAACTATGAAATATTCTACTGAAACGTGTTTTATGCCTTCAGTTTCTTTGTCTTAGTTAATCATTTAGTTGTTACATTAAGCTTAAACTCTTCTCTTTAGAACTGTTGTAAAAATAACATTTTTGATTTCAGCATTATTAAAATAGAAAGTGAATTAAAACAAAAGTGAACTTTTGCTTCATTTGTTTATGAAGCAGGACTGAAATGTGTCTTGATTGTTACTGATTGGGCATAAAACTTAAATCTGAGGCTAAAGAAGGAACTTTGACTAGAAAAGCCTCATTTGCAGTCTGAGTGTAGAGTTTCAAATGTGACAGACATGCGTTTTTCAGATAGGAGGGTAATCTAAAGTCATAGAATAATCCGGTTTTCTTGAGTAAGCCTGAAAGTGAAGTGCATATGATCAACAATTCTGTTTTTAAATATTAAATCATCTTTTCCTATAGGAACCTATAGAAAGTACATCACATTGGTGAAACCCAACATTTGGCTTTTTTAACTTCTCCAATATTTTGTGATGTCAGCGTTATCCTTCCTGTCTCTCGCTTCCATTTCCTCGTGTCGTGTTCTATTGAAAAACGATACTAGCTTCTAAAAGAACAACAAAAAAAATCCCTGCACTGTTATGTTGCTCAGAGGGAAACTCTGCTACTTACAGGCTAGATTTCACTACAGTCACATGATAGCTTACCTGTCACAGAGCCGCTTCCTGGCAGCAGAGATAGCCGCTCAGTCATTCTGCCGCTGCTTGCATCTTGTTTTAAGTGCTGTAGAAACATATGTAAAAGCAAAGTGACACTGTAAAACAGAAGATTATTGTAGATTTTGATCTGAGTTTAATAGATTTCAAACAAGCATTTGAATCTTGACTGACATGTGAAGACAGGACTCTCACATGTCAGTCATGCTTCTTGTGACTAGCCAAAGGCTTTATGCCGACCTAAGCACTCATTAACCGCACAAGTAAAATGCAACGTCATCACCATTTTGTCTGCCTTTGCAGTGAGTCTGGCCTGCTGTCATCCACTGGGACATTCTTGCTTATATGGCAGACATTATTTTTTACTGGATTTGCTTCCTGACATCTTTTGTAAACTTTTGAAGTCTAGTCGAAACATTCGCCGCTGTCATGCTTTCCGTTACTCATGTGTCAATAATCAATCTGCATGATGTGTTTTTCTCTGACAGATGGGCTGACATGTTCTCAGCAAAGGGTTGCCATGGTAACCCTGAACACGCCTTTTCCCATCCATTTGTACAGGTACAGTAATATGCTTTAAATTACAACATTTTATAGCAGAGATGATTGAAATTTGTATTCACAGAAATGGGCACATACGTATGTATAAAAGTGTCAAATATAAACTGGTTGTCTATCTGAAGTATTTTCAACTTATTGTACTTATTATCTTCTTCTGCACTGAAGAATCAGTGTTTACTGAGCGGTGTAGGTCTTTTCCACCTTTTGAAATTCTGTTCACAGTCAAAGTGAGATTTACACTGGACTATTGGCCAGTGTAACCTCATAAATGAGGCAGGAGAACAACTTCTTCTGTAAAGTATTATCACAACGGAATACCTGGGAACCACAAAGAAATATGTTAAGAAATATCAACAAGTCACATCAAAATAGAGCGGAAAAATGCTAGCATTAGCCACTTCAGTAAACTGCTGTGCAGGGAAACATTGTCAGCAGAAGTGAGATTTAAGTATACAAAAGATTATGGCTCCATCTGCAGAAACATATATAACTTTAAAAACACAATGCTTTCCTGTAGAAACTGCTTTTGGGACAAAATATTGTCACAGAAAACTGACACTGCAGCATCTAAAACACCACTTGTAGATTCATACATATAGGATGGAGTGTATATTAACACACACTACAGTTGAGGTTTTTAGCATGCTCATGTCATTGGTTTATTTAACAGTAAGGAATAATAAGACTGGGACTCAAATGTTTGAATCATATGTTTTTGTCATGCTGCAGCTTTTTGTCCCTAAAAACCACATGGTGCATCTTACAGTTGCTGAGTAAATTAAATCACCGGTGAATCTGTCTTTCTCTCTTTCTTTCCAGGCTGTGGGAATGTTTCTGGGCGAGTTCAGTTGTCTCGCCGTCTTCTACATCTTGCTGTGCCATGACAGACGCAGCCCAGAGCCAAGAATGAACATCGGCCAGAGCTTCAACCCTCTACTCTTCTTCCCTCCTGCAATGTGTGACATGACAGCCACGTCCATCATGTATGTTGGTAAGTTCAGCAGAACTGGTTCGTATGGTTTGTTTGCTGGTTCAGTCAAGAAGACTGATTGGAAATGTACAATTTCAATCAGACATTAAGAATCAATAATTCATTTCTCTTCATTATTAATTGGATAAAATAACGTTTTGCAGTTTATCTGCATTCATTGAATTCTAGAATCTTGTTTGCAGAACTGTGTTTTTTCTTCTAGCTCTCAACATGACGAGCGCCTCCAGTTTCCAGATGCTTCGCGGCGCCGTCATCATCTTCACCGGCCTCCTGTCTGTAGCTTTTCTGGGTCGTCGGCTCGCACCCAGTCAGTGGCTCGGCATCTTCGTCACCATCTTCGGCCTGGTGGTAGTGGGACTCGCCGACTTTGTTAGTGGCCACAGAGATGACTCCCACAAGCTCAATGATGTCATCACAGGTAAAAAACTTTTTCAAAATCCTTACATAAAGACAAAATGTTTTTAATTAGATTTAAAATACAGTTAAAGTCCACCTTCTGCTCTGCAGGTGATCTCCTGATCATCATGGCTCAGATCATCGTTTCGGTGCAGATGGTGCTGGAGGAAAAGTTTGTCTACAAGCATGATGTGCATCCTCTTCGAGCCGTTGGAACTGAAGGTAAACAAGTTAATAAGTAAGCTACAACAACAAAAGTGATGTTATAATAATCTTTAAAAAAGTTCACTAATTCAGCACTTTGGACAGTGATGTGAATACGAAAATACATACCAGACAGGTCAGGGACAAGGAATCAATTGGATAACTAAGTCATCTACTGATAATCGTGGCAAAAGGCCTGAAAGAAAACTATCTCCAAAATTGACTTATTTGTGATTATTTGGATTTTAAGTTTATATTGGTCATTTACTGGGTATTGACTGCGTCTGAACTGTTACTTGACGCATTAGTTTGTCTGACGACACTTTGTAAGCTTTATGGAATTTCATGTAGCCTCTGTTTGCAATTATATAATCATCTTAGAGCTGAGAAGCCAAGCACAAATGCACCTTCAAGGTCTTCTCTCAGCTATCAGTAGGCCTGTTGCAACAAACACACTTCTGTTTCACAGTCCAATGACCGCATGTGTGGAAAGGCAGCCTGACCACAGTATTAGCATATATATGGCCAACGAGATTGCATGCCTAAGTCCAGCCTATTGTGCCCAAGAAAATACATTTCCTAATGCAAATTAAATACATGAAGAAGTAGTCCTATACATCGGCAGGTATGAATTGATGCATGATGTCCCCTAGCCAATAACTCCATGTTGTTCCCAAAGAATTCAACCATAGCTTATTAGTTTTCAAATACTGGACTATTGCTCATAATCATTAAAATCTCAAAATGTTAATACTCTGAGTTTTATGTAATATTCAATATTTGCAAAACCCGAATTCGTATAAAAAATAAAAAAAACTTTGACCCTCCCCCAAAAATTGAAGCCCTGGGTGATAGTCCCTGTTTGTAATGCCGGGCCCAGCAGGGATAAAAATGCTGATAGAGGTAAAAACAGAAAGACAACCTGTTAGAGGCCTGCAAAGATTCAACAATATAAATTGCAAAATCATTTATTATTTCCTTTTGATTTCATAAATTCTGTATGTGTTAAAATCCTGATAAAATGATCTCAGCAGCTGTAACAAGTTTCTTTGGTATGCACCACTCAAGTCACAAAAACTTTTGTTTTTTAGGGGAATTTTTAGCCGAGATTAATTTGATTTCACTTAAACAGCTGGTTGATTAAATGTGTGTTTTCTATCCTCAGGTTTGTTTGGTTTTGCTGTCCTTTCCCTGCTGCTCATCCCCATGTACTTCATCCACGTCGGGAACTTCAGCGACAATCCTCGGCAGGTCCTGGAGGACGCGCTGGACGCCTTCTGTCAGATTGGATACAAGCCCCTCATCCTTTTGGCTCTCCTGGGCAACACGGTCAGCATCGCCTTCTTCAACTTCGCCGGGATCAGCGTCACCAAGGAGATCAGCGCCACCACCCGGATGGTGTTGGACAGCCTGCGTACGCTGGTCATCTGGGTGGTGAGCCTGGCGCTGGGCTGGGAGCAGTTTCACGGCCTGCAGGTTCTGGGATTTGTGGTCCTGCTGACAGGCACGGCGCTCTACAACGGACTGCACCGCCCCCTGCTGGCCAGGATACCGTGGTGCGCTGCCAGGATGAACCTGGACGACAAAGGCAGCGATGCGGAAAGAGAGAGACTGCTGAATGATGGAAGGGTGCTGGCCAGTGAAGACACATAAACTGAGCTGAAACACTCGGCAAAAACAGTTCCACAGAAACTGCAGCTCTTATAAATGCTGTCAGACGTTTTTACGCATTTTCTGTTCATGCCTCAGGTTTTTACTGATCTCATAAAATGCTGTAGTATGAAACTATTTTTAAAAGTAATACTTTAACATTTTGGGGGGGAAAAACTTTCTTTTCTTGCAGAGAACTTAAAAAGTTTACTGGCAACACTTTCTTAAAGGCGAATCAATTTGACTTCATACATTCATTCAGGAAGAAAAAAAAACAAAGTCACTGCTGGCACACTCATCGGTCCTCCTGCTGTGAATAATTTGTACAATCCTCTTTTATCTGTAGAATAGCACTCACTCTTCTTCTATAACATGTACACACTTATAACAGGTTTCCTACAGGATTTAGGTTTGAGAGTCCAAAAAAGGTTAATTTTGTGTCTGTTGAACCGTTTCTGTGTTGTCTGGGTTAATATGCTGCTGAGAGACTCATTGACTATCTTTAATCTTTTAATCTGAGTTTTATTTAAATTGTCCTGGTATTTCGAAGAGTTAATATTGGGATGCTCTCTGAGATTACATGGGCAAAATCTCGGCTAAATAAGTGCTAAATAAACCACTTATTTAGCAGTGCTAAATAAAACCCACAGCTTTATTTATCTGTGAGCTAAATAACAGCCAAAGCACTGCTTTTCCAATGCAGTGCTTTTCCAAATTATTATTCTTTATTTTAAATTAAAGCCAGTTTACTGGCATCACTCCTAAATAACTGCTCAGCATGTAGATAAAGTTTTTTGCTTGTTACAGAGTCTTGGGAGCCCCATGATACCAGTGGAAGTTATACCAGATAAAAGTGCTTAGAAATCCTGATTCGCATAAAAATGTAAAGACAGAGAAATTTAAACTGACTTTAACTGGATTTTAAAAGCGTCTTGTTCTTTTGGTGAGAAGTTAGGAAGATTTACAGACATTGATTTGGGTATTGTGTTTCTTATACTACCAGTTTCTTTGTTGCATTTATTTTTCTTTGTAACTGGAAGAAGGCTTCCAGGTTTGAGGTCAAACCTCAAGCATTAATTAATGTCAACGTTAATTAATGTCAATGTTGACATTAATTATTCTGCAATGTGAATAATTTGTTCTTGTCCCAAAATGTCAGACAATTACAAGCTAGAAATGGCAGAAGTGGAAAACCTTGAACATCACAACGTTTTAAAGGGAGTGTTTCTGTGTAAGAGGAACTTTTAGTTTCTTAGACATTCTTAAAGAAGCCAAAAAAATGTTTTATGTAGTTTTTTCTAATTATTTTTGCTCTTTCATTTTTAGAAAAGAAGCTTGAGAATTTAGTTTGTTGGTATTTGGAGCAAAAATCCTAGAGTGCACTTTTGTGGAATAAAAAAACTGCCCACATGACTTCTTTTTCTGTATTTTTAAATTTTGTTTCAAGTCAGACAGTCATCTCATCATGTGTCAAGTCTGAAACAAGTAAATTTCATTTGTTGTGCCAAGTTTTCTGCTTGTATATGGGCAGTCATTATGTTTCCTTGTAGACAGCACTACAGGTATTTCAGAAAAGTATTGCCAATTTTTTAAAATCCTAGTTGGGATGATTCCTAAAATTAACAACGTGGATATGATTGAAAACTCTGACATGTTTTATTTTTCAGAGCTTCAAGAGTGTCCTGTTATTGACTGTACAATGAAGAATAAAAAAAGGGAACTTTTATATATTTACTCAAATGTGCATGTGTTATAGTTGAAGATTTTATAGAATAAAACATACACAAAAATCCCACACTTACATTTCACAAGTAAAGATTTAGGGCCTTTTAGTTTTTAGATAATTTTAAATTGAATGCATTATCAATTTAGCTATAAAGTAAGACTTTTAAATATGCTGAATAATAATAAACATGTATCTTAAAAAGACATTCAGCTGTGATGTTTTTTCTTCTCTGCATGACATTAGTATATACACTGCTTTGCTTGGACAACTTCTTTGCATGGACAAAGTTGTCCATGCAAAGAAGAATGGACAACTTCCCTATTTTCTTATCTCATTGTGCAAAACTGGTAGCGATGACACCAACAAAGTCTCAGCTGTATTTGAAGAGACAGGCGGTTCTTCAAAGTTTCAACTCAAGAAGTTGAATACAAAAGCACATATCTCTCTTATAAAGCTATTTTTTCAAAATTGAAAACCATCCATATGTTTCTATTTCACAATTATGTTCTGTTTGGCTTTGGTATATCCTGTGTAATCATAATAACTTATATTTAATTCATGAGTACAATGTGACACAATGTGGTAAAGTTTCAGGTTTATGGACATTTTGCAAACTATAATAGTTAATTTTATAATACTGAATATTGAAGAAAAAGGGAACACTAGGCTCTAATGTCACTTTCTTAAGCTAATCAGCCTCCAAAGATCCTTTTCATGCTTTAGTGGAGATCAAAGGTCAAAACCAGAGATCCCCAGAGAACTGTATGTGAAACCATGATGAATTTAATTGAGCAAGACAGAGGAGCATGTGTTAACTGACCACACACACATGCTGATTGGTTTTAATTTGGTGCATTACAAAGGAGCTCCAACTCAAAATGCCACACACCATGTTTTCATCTGCTAAGCCTGTTTTTGTGCTCTGTATGCTGACATAAAGTTGACTCTCCACATATTATTGAGCTGTCAGCTGATTGTACTGTTCACAGAGACTTCAAGTAACTGAAAAGATACAGAGATTTGCATATGTTGGAACATTTTTCCACATGTTTGTTTGATCTTTGAACATGTGTGTGAGAGAGAAAAGCACCAGTATGTGCTGCAGGTGTTTGTGAGGAACACCTTCAGCTGTCCGCACCAATCAATCCAAGCAGGCTTGTCTGAGTTCAACGAAGCTCAAAAACCTCCATTTATTACTTAATACTAAGTTAAGCTCAAAAGCCGCTTGCATATGGTGGAGCACAACATTTTATGACATGAAATTGAATTAAAAAGTCTTTGCTTGACGCTGTGGAGAGAAACTGTTTGCACAGATCAAAGCTCTGCCCACTAATGAATGTACGGCAGTTATTTATTAAAAGCAAGGTTTTTTTTTAAATATTTCTGAACAAAGTGCAGTGTATTCTGCACTTTTTCTACCTCAAATTGAAGCTGACTGATACAGTCCCTTTAGTTTAAATTGGGTTTCTGCCATTGAATCAGGGTTAAAAACACACAGATGAATTAAATTAACTCAGACAAGTCTTATTGTTCTGACATATTTTAAATAAATATTTCCATTTAAATACAGAACAGTACTTTTTCCTGAGAATAAACTAATCACTATTTAGTTCTGTAGACATTTGTCTATGGGTATAAGTGCAAGAAAAAAGACAGGTCTAATTTCTAATCATTTGAAAACCAGCTATCAGTTTACTTAAAGCTCATAATTTTGCTCCACTTTGTGTTGGTCAATCACATATGATCGTAATAAAATACATTACTGTTTATGGCTGTAACTTGACAAAATGTGTAAAGGTTAGGGTGTGTAAACACCTTAAAACAAGATGTATCCACTGCGGATTTCACACAGGGATGGTAGTGGAAATGTTCTCTTGCAGCGAATTGTTTATTTTCTTCTACAGAACTGAACATGTAAGTGAGACAGCTCTCAACTCTGGTCCATATGTCTGCTAAAAGTATTTATTAAACTGATGTTAATATGAAGCAAAATTATTATCAGTTTCACAACTTTGGACATTTTTAGTGCCACACCGGCACACAACTACTATTTTAAAAATATCATAATAGAATAGCAGTAAAGTCTCTGCAGTGTCTGTCATAGCCACTGGGTGGCGGTGTTTCGCTAAAAAAGAAAATCTCGTCCTTGATTTGTACCTTAATATCCCCAAGCAATAAAAAAATCGGAAAATGCATGGTAAGCGCTGCGCAGTGTGACATTTACATCGTGCTTTAAAAAAATGGCATCTGAAATATTAGCTAAACTTCAACATCTAGATTTACAGTTAAACTAACACAGATACGTGTCTTGTGCATGAAGATTTTAATTAAAAAGGTAACATATAGTAAGAGCAAACGGTCTTGTATTTGCCCAAAAAATGTCCTCATTCTGCTGTTGACAGCAGCTGGATCTGAACCCGCAGCCTCTCACATATAAATAAAATAATAGATATAAAAGATGGACAAAACAACACAAACGACCCTCTAGGGACAGAGGGGGGAAAACCATTTCCAGTAGCTGTTGGCGGGACAAACTTGTCCCATAGGATAATGTGGACTGTCCCATGAGACAGACAGACAGACAGACAGACAGACAGACAGACAGACAGATAGATAGATAGATAGATAGATAGATAGATAGATAGATAGATAGATAGATAGATAGATAGATAGATAGATAGATAGATAGATAGATAGATAGCAGCGATGTCGCATATTTAATTCAAGAACTAAAAATGTTATCCATTTTTCTGTGACCTGGAGTTTGAGGGTTTCAAATTCATTTATTTGCAGTTCACAAAAAAATAATAAAAATATCACAATAAAAAATATATCATATTTAAATTTTATGTTTTTTAACGTATAATTTGTCATTGTTGTTCTTATTAGAATAAAGAAATTATCCGAGCTAAATCTGCTTATAATGGGAGCTTAATATGACTCTATCCAATTAGTTTATATATATATATATATATATATATATATATATATCCCGACCCCATTAGGGACAAGGGTGAACGGAAAATGGATGGATGGATGGATATATATATATATATATATATATATATATATATATATATATATATATATATATATATATATATATATATATATACATATATATATATATATATATATATATATATATATATATATATATATATATATATATATATATACGGGAACAGCTACGGTTCTTGCGCATTAACCGCATTAACCGTGGGTTAATGCGGTTAATGCGCAGTGCAGGGCTGCAGAGCCGCAAGAAGCGACTAATCTGTAATGTAAACACACGGATGTCCCCACGTCTCCAAGTCACTATTATATTTAAAAGCTCCCATAAAAGCAAACCATCCTCAAGTTGTTTATAACTGAGGGTGGGCTGAGGTGAGTGTGGCTAGTCTACCACTCCAATGTCCAGCTAATGTCCACTTCATGGTTTTAATTTGGCCGAGCTGGGAGTCATGGGGGGTCTGTCCTCCCTCATCCGAAACCACTTCAAGATGTTCTTCGTTATTTACTGGACATTAATCTATTGTTTTCATTCATGTAAAAAACTACTGGTGATCTAATAAACCTGTTGCTAGTTATTGATAATAACATTATTCCAAAAAAAGAGTTTTTGTTGTTTAAGCCTATCTCCGAGCTTTCAAATTATTAGGTTTATTTCAGGCTAAAGTCACATAAAAATAATGGTGCAAACATTTTGTTAGAGCATAAAACTTATGAAATGTAAAGAAGTAACATAACTCCACGTTTTACGTTTTTTTTTTTTGATAAATATTTTTACATGAATAAAAACCGCTATATTTTAAATGTCAGTTAAATATTCTAATAATAACGATCCATAAAATATTTTAAGTAAATAATTCCAGTTAAATATTTTAAGGTTGAAGACTGCATTTTGATTCTGGGAGAACATATAACATTTATTTAAACTATTTATTCATTTTAAGTGCACAAATAAAGGAGACATATAATGTGTTAATAATTTCTTTCAGTTTATTCCATAAGACAAAAAATAATCTTTACTTGTTCTACAAATACACTTTTTTCATATCTAACAGCATTGTCAGCTAAATTTATATTTTTAAATGCTAAGATAATTTTTTTTAGTATAAAGTATTAAACAGAAAGCCATCATCCTTATTGGATATATATTTTCAAACAAAAACAGACGATAGTCAAATCTGTTTAAGGTGAAAAAATAAATGAGGTCCACATTTGCAGAAATGAGATTTTAGACACTGGGGGGAGCTGCTTGTACAGTCACAGCCTTCAAACACTCATTAATGCTTCTACATAATGTTCCTGGAACATTTTATGTGCCACAAGAAGACTTTGTCCACTAATTTATTCATAACTAATATTTGTACTCTCAGGCAACTTAAATCGATCAAACTTAATTAACCAAAACACAGAATTTATATTTATTTGGCATTAATATGTAGGTGTTAAAAATGTGCAACAAGTGTGAAAAGATATGACTGCTGAAAGGCCTTCCTCTATTGTCCAAAGTATTAATTAAAGTGAGTAGGCATATCATTAGACATGAACCAGATAAGAGAGACAAACAGTTGTTTGACATTTTGAATTTGCTTTAGTTTAAGTGAAAACTGTCTTCACTGAACCTCTGAGAGAGTTCATGGTCTCATAGATGTGATGTGCTCAGGGTCACATAAACGGGACAATCATGTTTTGAATTGACTTTAGACGTAGCCCTCTCTTCATCTCTCTCTTCTCTCTATGGAAATGATGGCAGCGTGCCATACAGAAGTCTGTGTACAATGGCCCAGGTCCCATTAAATCTGCGAAAGTTCCTTCCTGAGGTAAACATTGCCAGAAATAGTAATCCTGGCCCGAACTGGATGGGGGTCTTACAGGAGGGGAGCAATAATTCTCAGTGTAATAATGGGAATCGCTTCATTCTGCCCAGCTGCGTGGGTCGCAAACAGTCCGAGGTCCTCATTCAGTTTTTTTTTTTCTTCTTCTCCTTCTGATAAGGCTTCCTGAAAAACACGGAGGGAGCAATTAGGCGACAACAATAGAGGCTTTAAACTTCGGGTAGTGCACAGTTGCACGCCTTTGTTTTCATCTACAATGAGCATGTGACTCATAAAAGCTTCAACATTGTGTTTTCATGGTGTTTGTTTAGTCTCTGATTAGCTTCATGGCAGAGTATGAACGCAAGGCTGTCAAGTCAATTAGGCAAGAATGTTGCTCCATTTCAAAAACGCTGTGACCTCTTATGGAAATGATGATCTGAACTTCTTTGATAATCTTTCGTGTTTAGAAGGTGTGGTGAAATCTGAATAGCATTAAAAGTAAAAACAGAGCCAGGCTAATACACAAAATCAAGCACAAATAGTCACAAGTCCGGCTCAAAGATTTAAACATAAGGATAATTATATTAGATAGCATTTTTCTATAGTTTCTACTTTATAACTAGAATATTTATATTATCTGCAAGCCCCAGTTTTCATGAAGGGACACAACATTATGATCTGATAGAAGAGAATACACCTGTTTCCATTATATTTTTATTTCAGAAAGAAAGAAATATTGTGTTTTTTGTCTTAAGAGTTTATTTTTTAATATATTTTCAATTCACTGTAAAAGGATCCAAATAGAGTTAATGTAAAAAGTGATAAAACTCTTCCCTGTTGGATTGAAGACTGTGTGAGCCATGGCGACCTGCAGCTTTGTGAAGGGGGAAAAAAATGAATGCGTTAACTAACGCAGCTCGTCCTGAGAGTGTCTCGTTTCCCATCAGTCATTCTGCTCTGCGGAGGTTAGACTTGTAGGAGAGACATGATGATGATGAACACCTTCCAGGATGAGCCTAGCAGAAATATTTCACGTTTTTTTTTTTTTACGGATCATCCGTAAATCAAGCGTGTCGTTTTTATTATATAAAATTTTCAGAGTTTTATGGTTTCAGAAATGATATCATAATATGGGAAAAGAAGAAAAAGTGAGGCCACATTTGCATGTGAAGGATCTTTTTTTATATTACAGTGACATTAAAAAGTACTGAACCGTGTCACAGTTTGGCTTTTGTAAACAGGAACCTCCATATATTTTATTTGAGTTTTCAATGACAAACCAACATAAAGTATGAAACAAAAGTTAAAATTTTAATTATTTCCAAAACTGTGAAAATTTGATACCCACTATAAAAACTAGAGCAACCAAAAGTCTTCAGAAATCACCTGGTAAACAGAGTCCACTTGAATGTAATTTAATAGCATTATAAATCCTGCTGATCTGTGAAGGTCTCAGAGGTTTGTTAAAAGGTTTAAAGCAAGATTAGTTTACAAAGCAGCGTCTCAAGATTTGGACGTCTCATAGTGCTGCTCAGTCCATCATCTGAGAATAAATAAATATCTGCAAATCTACCAAGACAGGCCAGGAGGTGATTCATCAAATCCTGTAATAAGAAATACAAAAATCCAGAGCTCACATGTGAAAATGTGTTGACTGAACTACTAGTGTCGCAATAAATAAAACTGCCTTTTATGCAAAAACGGCAAGAGGAAAAAGTCAATGTTAAGCAATAAAAAGTCATGTGTTCATTTTTTTCATTGGATAATAAAACAAACTTGGGATGGGTTGAGACCAAAGTGTAACTTTTTGGGCTAAATCTTAATGTGCTGTGGAATACGGCTCATTATCCTGAGCAAACAATCTCTACTGTTAAACATGATGGTGGCAGCATCGTGGTATGGGGAAGCTTTTCCTCAGCAGGAACATGACAGCTTGTCAATGTCAAAGAAGATGACGAGGGATGGAGCTAAATACGGGAAAGTCCCGGAAGAAAACCTGTCAGGCAAAAAACTTTAAACATGGGAGGGAGGCTCGCGTTCCTCGAAGGTACTGATTCTGGTAGAGAGCATACAAATTGCTGCCTCACTTGCTAGGTTAAAAAATGCTAAGTGCGCTTAACATTATGTCCATGTGAAATACAGTGAACCCTGTAGCTTCAAGGTGATGAAATTAGGAAACTTTCAAGTGAAATGAAATCTTTTGCAAGACACTCTAGACAGACTACATTGCTTAATCTTCTTTCCCCCAAATTATCTAATTATCTTCTCACTAAACCATTTCTGCAAACGCACGTCAGATACTTGCAACCTTTTCTTCTCTCCTCACTGCGTGGGTATAACCGCTGATCCGACGTCTGTTTTCTCAAGTGCTTCCCACTGAAAAGGCTCATCGGCACCTGAAATAACTCGAGGCGCGCTGCGCACCGCCACATCCTCTTCCCTGGATTGTTTTGACTGCTGGACGGAGGGCAAACGTTAAATGTCATTTTTCTAATTTTAACCCGGAAAAGTGTCACTCGAAAACACCATGATAGCGGGCAGTCAGGGTCATCGGCGCTTCCGCCCGCGTGAATCGGGACTAAATGAGTGCGCGGAGGGCCTTCTGAAGCTATTGTTTTCAACACATGCGAGAGAAACATGCGATCGGAGTTTGGAGCTGGAGGAGGAGGAGGAGGAGGAGGAGGAAGAGGGGCAGCAAACAGAGAAGATCCGACTGTAGAAGAGTGGAAGACGGGTCGGTTTTGACTGAGCGTAAAATGCGTGGAGAGAAGGTGAACCTGCGCGTTTTAAACGAGAATCAAGCAGCCGAAAAGGCCATAAAATCATCCGATTCTAAAATCTCGTTGGCCAGGAGCCAAGCGGCATGAATCTTGAGAGGGGCCTTGCGGATGAAGTATCGCCTCTGAAGTTAATTGTGTTGTGCGCGTAGGAGGGGGAATAGATTTCCTCTGTTTATTATGAGCATGGGGACGGATTTGCGTCACCGTGCAACTTGCAGGTTGAGATAAAGTTGCACAAATATTGAACAAGGGAAGTTCTAACAGTCATTATAAAGTTTCCCTCCTCTTCGTCTCCGGAAGAAATAAGGATTTCTGCTGTGTCCTAAAATACTAAAACGGCTTCTATTTTAGGGACATATCTAACAGGCGTATCCGCTCATTTAACACGAATCAGAGCCCATCAAAAACAGGATGAGACGGAGCTAATAGAGACTCTCCTGGGCGTAGCTTCATGAGAATGCGCTGTTGATCGTTTATTACCTGACCTATTTATAGAGACTTGCAGAAGTATTTATACCGCCTAAACATTTTTTTTCCTCCACATTTTGTTAAATTAGGACCATACAACAATGTATTTTAGTGTGATAACTGTATGTCATCGACAGAACTGATGCGGAAGGAAAATGAGATATTGTTTTCACCTCGTTTTCCAAATAAGCCTCTGAGTCATTGACGACCTTTCACTGCAGTAACACCTGCAACACTTTCAGCTTCCAGCTCTGCACATCTAGAGATGGACATTTTTGCCCAAAGAACCTTAAGCTCAGTCAGACTGGAAGGAGAAAATCTGCAGCACAATTTCCATACTCTGCCAAATGCTCACAGATCTGGACTTTGATTGGACCATTGTAAATTCTCTGATGTATAACATATTGTACCTCTGACCTCATGATGAGTTGTCCTGCTGAAAGATCCAGGATCAAGTCGTGTGAAGCCTTAACAGTTTGTTTTGTTTAAAGCTTGCTCTGTAATTAGCTGAATTAATCTTTGGCCCTGACCAGCTTCTGTTAAAAAAGAAACAAAACCCTTTCCACAGAATAATGCTCCCACCACCGTGTTTCACAATTGCTTCTTTTTTTGTATTTTATTTTCATGTCTGTGGTAACTGTTTCTCTCCAAAAGACAGTTTTAGCTCTTACACTGGGCTTTATTTGTTATTGTATCAACCTTCCAGACCACTCAGGTCTTCTGGTTTCAGTCTGTTTTTCATCCCCAGAACCAGAACCAAACACCGAGCAGCAGCATTCAGCATTTCAAACAGCTGAAACACTGACATCGAGGCTAAAATCCCAACTTTTTACAGATGACTTTGATTTGTAGTAACTGAATCGTTGATCAACACATTGGTGATTCTGATTATGGCATTTGAGAAAATGTAATATTTATTATTTGACAATTTGAATGTGACTTATTTAGGGGTGCAAGAGTAAACAGAGTTGAACAAAAGTGCACACCACACTTTTCAGATTTATATTTGTACGACATTTTTAGAACAAAAGCATAATTTTCCTTACTTTTATGTTGGTCTATTGCTTATAAGTTCCCAATAAGGTTTGATGCTGTAAAGTGACAAAATCTAAAAAAGTTAGAAGTGTATAAATAGTGTTCTGGGCTGAATGTCATGCTATGTTTCTTGGTATTTTTTGTGTTATAAAACTGACCTCACATTGCCTTCTTCAACTTAGTTTACACGAAGAATCCAAATTAACGCGAACCTTCGGCTCTAATGACTGCTTTAGTGCGTTATGTGAGTGAGGAGTGGGCTCTCTTTAAGTGATCAATCCATCATCTCAGGATCAAAATTGCTCCCTGCTCATGTGTGCGCAAGAGAAAGAGAGAGAAAAAAGAGAGAGAGATCGTCTTAGTTTGCAACAACAAACGATATGAGTAAAGGCAACGCACCTATTGGCTCAGAGAGCGACCAATCAGCGTCAGCGGGGGAACTTCAGAGTGGAACTTCGGGGTTAGAGTTTCAGACCAGTGAGAGCGTTTTTGGCACAACCAGGACGCGCATCTGTCCTCCTGAAAGCGTTATCCGTGCTTATCGTTTTACATGTCTGTCTTTTTATAACATCATTTGAGAAACAATACGAGTCGTTAGAAGCTCCGGGATGTACACCGCCGGGCTCAACCCGTTTTACGCATCCAATTTCAGCCTCTGGTCGGCATACTGCGCCGGAGGCTTCGCTGTGGATACCATAAAGAAGCCGTCGTTTTGCATCGCAGACATTTTGCAAGCAGGAGATGCGGAGAACATCCCCGGATCGTCCGCCCTCATGTTGCACATGGGACACCACCATCACCACCATCACCAGCAGCAGCAGCGCGCTCAGCAGGCGCACTCCGGCGGCTCTCCGCTGCGTCCTGCTCCCGTCGCGCCGGAGCCTTCATCCGTGTTCGGAGCCAGTCTCAGCCCGGCGTCTCCGTACAACAGACACGGACTGCAGCTCACCACCGTCTCTAGGACGCCGTTCAATTCCCAGCAGGCACCCCCGCCTTCAAGTAAAGACCTCAAATTCGGAATCGATAGGATTTTATCCACAGACTTTGATCCAAAATGCAAAGAAAAGTCTTCTCTAAGAGGTGAGCGGTAACTTGATTGTAATAAAACATTTGCAGAGAAGCATCCAGTCCTAATACCCACATTTTAAGTTATTATCCCCAAGAAATAATTACTTAGGAACTCATCAAGCACAGGGATAGGCAGTTTAGAAAATGAAAGCAGCAAACTAGAAGCAACTCTATGTTTTGCGTTTAAGAGAGCAAGTTAGCACAAACTCAGGAGCCCTTTAACAAGAGGTCACACAGGTCATGATCATCAGCAAAAATCCGCATTTCTACACAGACCTATTTCAAAAGTCTCCCTAAAAATTCCTCCCTCCTGTGCTTGTGTCCAAACTGACTGAAGCCCATCATCATCTCTCATTTTGTAACAGATCTCACCTCCATCGTTAGCTCGAACCGTCAGTCAGGCCTCCACATCCCTATTCAACCTCCAGCCAGCCCCTACTTCTCCTCCATAGACCCCGGGATGAGCGACGCGTCCTCCATGATGGGCTCACTAGGCAGCGGCAGCGGCAGACACGCAGGCCAGCATCAGTTTCAGGACACCTTCCCAGGTAGACATCACCTGTAGAGTAGAGCAACACAGAGAACATTACATTTCCTTGTGTGTTTTCAACCTTGAAACCCCTCGGGTGGTGCTTTAACCCCATGTCCTCCCTTGTTGTCTGTTGTCCAGGTCCCTACGCAGTGCTCACGAAAGACACAATGCCACAGACGTACAAGAGGAAAAGGTCATGGTCGAGGGCCGTGTTTTCGAACCTGCAGAGGAAAGGCCTGGAGAAGAGATTTGAAATACAGAAGTATGTCACCAAGCCTGACAGAAAACAGCTGGCGGCCATGCTGGGGCTCACAGACGCTCAGGTAAGACTCAGGTTAAAGTGCACAAAGCTGATTGAAACACATTTTTGGCACAAATCCATCACACAAAAATTGCTCAGAGCGAATCATTCATTTAAACGTGCGCTGATTAAATCAGCCGGAGAACCTTTTAATCTGCTCGGATCGAGGATCAGTATAATGTCAGATCTTGTCAGTATATATTAAAGCAAAAATGAATCACTTCCGCCATTTTCATTCCATAATCACATTACCGAACAACATTCACAATGACGCAGTTTTTGAATTTAAGAAAAACCAGATAAATGCTTTAAGATGTAAATGCAGATGATGATGATATTCCTCAATTTTCTCTTCAATTTTGATTCAGCCTCCTTTGGCACATTTTTCTCTTTAATGTTTTAGTCCTTGTGGGGAGGAGGGGAGGAAATCATAGTCTGGTCAGATGTCCAACAAAATTGGAAGTAGGTATCGGCCAAAGAAAGCCGGATTGGTGCGTATGTAATTATAAGGAACAGAAGTGCAGTGAGCTTAGGAGCTTCGGTGTATTTTCTTTTATTTAAAGAGGAAAGACAAGCTGTTGTAGCAATAGCTTCAGATCAAAATGAAAAATAAAACAGTAAATTGTGTCCAATTTACTGCGTGAATCAGGTCTTAATTGTTGCTGTAACAATTACACAGGTATGTTTCATTTTCCTCTTTTTCAGAGCAAATCTGCTGCCGACACTATAGGGCATCCGCATCCACTGTGTTATTTATCAAAGGTGCCATGACAGGCAAAACGGCAAATTTTTAGCCACTAAATATGAAATACAAAAAAATAAAATAAAATAGCAGCTTCATATTTAAAAATATATATATGTATATTTGTGGTGTTTTCCCTCCTCCATTGTACAAAAAAAGGAGTTCTTGCAATTTAATGAGAAACAAATTATGAAATACAAAAACTTCTGCTGAATAATAGTGAGTAAAAAAAATTACTCCTTCATTATTCACATTAAATGCAACCAATGTCTTACAGCCACATGCTCGCTTCATGTGCACATTTTATTTGTCCAAGTGTCTAGAAGCTGCAGCCTTGGCCTTTAACTCAACATCAGCCTGCATGGCGTCAGTGAGGCGTGAGTTGACTGGTTGAAAAAGGCCATCATATCTTTAGCAGTATTTCACTGCCTGTATTTGTTTACAGCTCATCAGTTAACATGGAAATATCAAATAATCAATTAAACAGTGTGTAAAGATAAAGATCATTATTATTGTGAGACATTTTAATTTAATGCAATTGTTTCTGAACTGCTACTGAAGTACAAAGATGTGCAAAGTTTCTGCACTGAATATGGAATATGGTTTTCAGGTTTTTTTTCTTATATTTTCACCCAGCTCAAAAATATGTATGGTAATTGTATTGAACTGCAACATTCATATTCAATTTAACTGTGTCGCTCTGTTTGAGTACAAACATGTTAATTAAAGAAATGGAAAACTGCGAATTTAAAAGATATGTTTTGGACTAAGTTTGGCCCGGCCTAAGTACATTTGGTGGAAGAAAACTTGCCTCAATTTCCCCAAATTGTTACAAAACATAAGAAAAAATTAAACCGAGGCGTGTTTAATGTGTGTTCCCAGGTAAAAGTGTGGTTCCAGAACAGGCGCATGAAGTGGAGACACTCCAAGGAGGCCCAGGCTCAGAAGGACAAGGAGAAGGACGAGAAGCCGGAGAAAGGAGCCTCAGAGGCGGGGGGACTGGAGCCGAAGGAGCCGACAGAGTCCGAGTGCGAGAGCGAGGCTCGGAGCGACAGCGAGTCGGACGAAGCCGAGGAGGAGGAGAGCGGAGACGGACATTTGGACATTTCTGAGCTCAACAACAACAAGACCAGCGTGATCATGAGCGGGAGCGCTCAGGCGGCCACCGCGGACTCCTGCCCCACGCCCACGCCCACGGACACGGCAACGGCAACGGCGTCGCAGGTGTTGATATGAAAAGAAAAAAAAAGCAAAAAAGAAAAATAAAAAATCAGGCCACGAACAATGAAGGAACGTCTGTTAGCCTATTTTTGTCTGAAGAGCCTCAGTGACATTAAAGACCCGCGGAGTGTTTAGCGTCTGCATCCGGAAACAGGTCAGTTCACTTCCAGCGAGCAGCAGTGGGAGCTCAGAGACCGATTCATTCTTGCACACTATTGTAGCCCAGCAGGCAGAAGGAGCATGGTGAAAAAGTGTGAATTTTATTAGATTTTGCTGTTTTATCTTCTAATTATTTTTTTTATCGCTTTAATAATAAAACCGGACATAATTTAAACTTATTTCTGGCCTATAATTACTGTCTTGAATAGAGCTGCAGAGTTGAGGATGATGATGATGATGACAACGATGATGATGCGGTTGCGGATTTTATTGTTATTGCAGGAACCACTCGACTTATGTTGTAAATGAAATCTTTGGACAACTGCAGTATTATTACATATTTGTTTGTTTTGATACATAGATGTGCTATTTTGTTAAAAGTAATTTGCACTGAAAAATATAAATAAAATGTTTTTACTTGGGAAAATCTATTATTATTATTATTATTATTGGCTTACTCACTACAGTATTTTTTGGTGATTTATGTATTTGCGAGTCTACCAGTGCTTGCAAACGTTCTAATAATACTAAAAATACCATTTACACTCCAGTTAAGAAGACAAATTCTTAAAATTGTAAATAAAGGAGATGAAGAGGGCAAAATATGACTATTAATATTATTATTAATGTACAAGGGCTCGGGAGGTTGTTTAATCCAAATAAATAGCCATAGAAAAAGTCCTATTATTAGTCTAATTATTAATTTTGACGCATAAATACATTTTAGGGATGAACACTCGGAGCCTGCACCAAGGAAGGATCCAATTTATAGCCTGTATACATTTACTGGCTCCAGATAGCAGCTAACACCCGGGTGACTATTTTTCACGCATTTAAAAATACAATCCGCCTCTTCTCCGTTTATGGTGTTGCTAATACTCTTCCTCCGCAATGCGCGTTCGTTGCGGGGCTTTAATCTCGCTGCAGCTTCATAATGTGCAGACCAACAAGAAGAGAAGAAGTAGCACGGAGGATGACAGCGGTGGGGAAATGTGCTTTCTCAATCCGCCTTGTCATGCTCATCAATGGCGACAGAATTACAAGGAATCCGCTTTTATTGCAGCAAGAGGCGGAGGCCCGCACATGCGCAGCGTGTGTGCGTGTTTAAGGATGCGTAATGACATGATATCATGATACCCTCCCTCACATTACAAGACTATTAAACCTATCTGGGTCTGTAGGAGTCTTTGCATTTTAGAAGATAGACACAAATCTTAAATAAAGCCCCCACACATCATGGAGTTTGGAAATGGTAATTGCTGCAGGCTTTATTTTGAATAAAAATGTGAGAACTCATAAAAAAATTCTCCTGAAGAAGCCAGCTGCAGCTGAGCACAGAAGAAAAGATTGTGTAAGATGACAAGTTGAGTCAAGCCGATGTTAAGTCATATATTTTAGAGCTTTTGTAGAAAAAAAACAACATATTTTTAAAAATGACTGCATAAGTCTATGTGAGACCACTGGGCCACTGAGAGGTTTGTTGATGGAAATTGAAGTTTGCTGAAGCCTTTGTGGAGTATACAAAATATTTAGCTACTTGACAAAGAGCCTTAAAAAGAACATCTTCACTGCATAGTTGCCAAAAAATGAAATAAAATAAAATAAATCAAACATATTCCAGTGACATCCTGCAGCCAAAAATTTAATAAATCAATGAAAAAGCTCCCACCTCCTGAATGAGGTTTTGTCAAGTGTTTTAGAATGTAAACTCACTTTTAATGGCCCTAGAAATAAATGTTTATTATTTGGCTTGTTGGTTTCCAAGGGGTTTCTATCCTTTCCTCCTTCAACTTTCAAAGCATTCTCTTTTTATTTCCCAAAGCAGTTAGATGAAAAGTATGCATAGAACCTCAAATAAAAACACATGTTGTACAACAACGCGCATATGAAGACATGATCTGAGTGAGAGTGACGCGGCCAAACGCTGGACCTCCATAAACAGCTTTCTTATGGCTAATTATCTTCGTTTGGCTCAGAAAAAATACTTTGAAATCTGTTTTCTGCTGCCCGTGTGATAAACCCAAAGCATCATTCAACCACTATTAGACACCAGCGCCCATTTTCATGGGGATTTTTCCCAACTTTCACTTTTAAAACATAACTTCACATTGTTTAGATGGTAGGTTCTCTCTGGTTATTAATAATAAACCACAACGTTAGATATTTGTATGAGAATAGATCAATGTTTTGATTGCAATATCTTTTGGCTACATAAATATTGTTTTCCCACAAACTATTCAGTTCTACCTATTTGCATTCAGGAGTGTTCTAGAGTGTAAACATGCTGTGGAAAAACGTTTAAAACCAACAACTACTGCCAGTCTGAAGGTCTTCGATACATCATTGTTTTTCAACAATCAGAGGAAGATTAATTCTCAACAAAATTAACATAAAAACAACTATTTCATTTTTGTCCATCCATATAATGAATGAGTATAAAAATAGCTGAGCTACAAAGTGAGAGATTTAGTTGATGGCTTAAGCTATTTATTTCATGAGGGTTAAATATGAATAAGTGCTGTTAATTACTGTATTTCTTATATAAAGAAACATCTAATGTTTAAACACCGAACTGGGTACAGATATAAGGACCTGCCAAGGTTTTAAAAAGTTTCACAGCCACAACAATTTTCAATAATACTAACTATGTGGTTTAAAAACATCCATCCATCCATCCATTTTCTGTTCACCCTTGTCCCTAAATGGGGTCGGGAGGGTTGCTGGTGCCCATCTCCAGCTACGTTCCGGGCGAGAGGCGGGGTACACCCTGGACAGGTCGCCAGTCTGTCGCAGGGCGGTTTAAAATCATTTTAATGAAATTCTAGAGGAAGCAACCAAAGTATTTCTGACCGTATGAAGTATCCTCTACCTTCTGCTTGTCAGGTTTTCTGCTCCTTCAGGTATTTGAAAGTGCCTCTAAAATTGTTTGTTACTACAGGCTGGCTACCAGAGAAGATAGCCTGACTATCTCAGTTTGTTATCCTCTCTGCTTTGATTTGTAAAGAGCAGAATGGTGTGACATTCTCCACAATTATAATTTAGTAGATGGTTATATTTCTGCTTGACTCTGTAAATCAGAATTTAAAAAGGAAAAAGTCATAAGAGACAAACTTTAGTTCTATTTCAAATAAAAGCTAAATATTTTTGTGAGCTGCAGCATAAATTATTGCTAAACTGTGAAACTGTTTACTGAACGTCGACACGCCGTGATCGTCTCATATCTTTCTGCTCTACGGTTCACGTTCATCTTCACTGTTAACATCCCCAAACCCAGACCACCACAGGCTCCATCAACAACAGGGTCCACTTTCCTCTCCTCCGGAAAGAAGACTGACCCCAGGAGGGTTGCATTTTTTTTCTGTTCTAGCTTCACATCTTGCATTTCACTCTTCATCTCTTCCCCCTTCTGCCTCACTACTGAGCGCCGTATACCTGTTGCCACCATGTTTTTTTTTTTCTTTCCTAGATAAGATGTTCTAACCACAAATTTTCCTTCCCCAGAGTAGATGGCACTCATCTTAATCTTCACTCTTAATTCACGCTGGATGAGAAGTTGTCAGAGTTATGATAGCCAGTTTCCAGGGAAAGCTGTAAAAGCCCTGCACTTCATCAGCCCCTAATATTAACTGTGAAACACTCATGTATAAAATGTCTAAGTGGGTTGAGATTTGAATTATACTCAAAAAGCAATAAATCACACTAGTATTTGCAAATGTACAATAACAATAACAATCCGAACGCTTAATATAATACTGAGAGATCTTGATTTGTGAACTGTCTTAAAAACGTTTATGAGCAAGATAGGAGAAGGTCCATCTGGTTCTCGCTGAACGTCAGCCTTTCCACCTCCATTAAAACATCACTCTCTGCAGCCCAGGACAGGGGCAACCTATAAACCATACCAGCCTTGTAGATTTTATCATTATTTAACACTTTGGAAGGGGAAAAAAGTAGCTGTGCTGGACAAATGGTCTCTCTGAAACAAGAAAGGGGGTTCTGTCCAAAGTGCTCGAGGGATTAACGAGGCTAAAAGCTGTGACGTCTCAAGGGCTTTAGGCCTTATCTGTGAGGTTGTTGGATAGGCTGTTGGAGATTTCTCCTGCAGCGTCGTAATGCATCAGAGGAGGCTGCGCCAGACTACTGGAAGAAAACAGTTACAAAAGAAAACTGCAAACTGAGACAAAAAGATAAAGGTTTATTTGGTATTTTTTTGCTTCTTCCCTCTTTGGGAGGAACTGTTGATAATGTCTTAAATTGTCATGATGATTAGGAGGAGGAGGGTGATATGAACTTAATCAAGATTAGATTCACGAATGTATTTTTATAGAGTGGAAAAAGAACTAGTCAGGTTCGTCAGCAGAATATTATTAGAAAAACAGTGCTAGATATACAGACAGGAATGATTATTTATAAAAGCATTTTCATGTTTAAATATGTCTCTTTCCCCGAATGAGTAGCCTATTACAAACCTTTATTTACTGTAAACATGATATACACAAAACTGAACAGCTGCAACATGTCACAAAAGCTTCTTTTGTTTTTCAAGGATATTCAAACTCGATCATATGAGTAAAAACTGACTTTCTTTCTTATTTTTCAACTAAAAGTCTAAATGTCTGACATGGATCACTGTGCAACTGAATGATCATACTTCACTCACTGCCCTTTTTATATTTAAAGTAGGCTACCGAAAAAAATTATTCAACTGCATGCTAGCTAAAATACACATCAATTACGTTATAATTCAAACAGAAAGTACAATAAAACCACAGTTTCTATCATGCAGTAATTTCATTTCATTAAAATATAGGTTACACCAGCCTCCATTATTGGTTGATGTGTGAAAATACTTCAGATAAATCAAATTTTAATTGCAAAAGAATTTTCTCAAACCTAATTTAAGTGAATTTGTTCTTTTGGTAACAGTTTGTGTCATGATCAACAGTGTCATGATTGGTAATTATTGCAGTTCAGTTAGAATATTCAACCATTTTCTCCTTTCCTCTCTTTCTCATCTGTGCTCTCTATACACTGCAAACTTTAGCATTTAGCGTAATGTTATTTATGTCCAGACTCTATCCAAACATTACGCTAGCATGTAAAAAGTTAGTTCATGACACGTGGAATATATTACTTTACATTTCTTTGTCTTTAAACAGTCCTTTGTGTTATGACTGCTGCACAGATGTTGCAGTGACTATATAATCTCGATGTATTGTGCAGTTTTACTTTCACCTCTAACAATGCCAATAAAATAAATGTAACTGAAGCATTGTTTTAGATTCATGCTTTACTTGACTGATGAGAGTGTTGAGGAACTTTAAATTAGTAAAAACGTTTCCTCTTTCATTGGGATAAACTCATCACATTATCCGTGAAGCTTACATTTTATTCATTCAGTTTTTGGTTCATCCATGACCCTGTGATCATACCTGTTCATCTTCTTCTTCAATCTGTTTTTCCCTCGGTCCCTGAAGAAATCTTCTCTATAAAGCTGCCATGCTTGATTAGACTCACCAATTCCAGGTTTCTGTTTGTGTTGGCTCTCGCCTTGTTCTTAAGTTGCCACATCTGTTCTGAGTTGAGCCTGCTTTTGGATTTTGTTGGACTTTGGGCTTGTAGTTTTATTTTCTGCTATGTCATTAAATCTTCATTATCATCTCATCAACCCGTCTACATTATAATGACGTAGAGGCCCGTCTCATTTAGTCACTGATCAAGTGGGAAAGACGAGAAAACGTGCAATTCGAGCCAGGAAGATTAAGTAAATGTAAGGAAGATCAGGTAAACAGAAACTCAATATGTAAATATGCAGAACAATAAATAAAAAGGCAGATGAGGACCTGGGATTATTCTGGCACCATGCAGAGTGGTGTTAATTAGGTTTAAATACACCATATAAATCTTGTTGTTGGAGAATTGCAGAGAAGAGTTGCATTGTGGGGACACAAAGTTTTATCACGGTCATTTAAAGCTTTTTTCATACATCATCTTTACTTGGAGTGCCAATAACTGTTGAGGTGGTATTTGCATTTCGTATAAGGTGGAGACATCAGTTTTGCTGATTTTCACCACAGCAAGAGATATTTGTGCTTTCTTATGTTAGACAAGCAAACCAATTATTTCATTTCACAAATCAAATTCACTTTTTTGTGTCACTTTGATAATTTTGTAGTACGTGTCGATTTCCTTATTTTGTTTAAACTCTTTGGAATTAAAAAAAAAATAAATAAAACATTTTATATATTTTTTTAAAGGTTAAATAACTTTTTCATCTGGTCACTTTAGCTGGAGTTTTACTTTTCTAGACAAATACTATTTATTGCAGGTGACAATTTAAGTTTAAATTTAAATTGACTAAAGTCAGTAATACAATTACTAACCAGAAATGTACTAAATAAGTAAATGATAATTAAATAATAAGTAATAGGTATTACTCTATTGGCTGGTTGTCACAGTAAACCCATGCACAGATTTTAAATGATTTTCATCCAACAAATAGGTAAGAAATTAGAAAAGCATCACTCTAAAGACAATTAAACAATTCAAAAGTAGGAAGAATTAAAATACACCTGTTTCTATAAAATTTTTATTAATCTCGCATGACAGAATAATTTTATAATAAATGCAACAGTCAATGGTAAAATCGTTTTTGCCACTGCAGCAGTATAACCCTTGATGTATTTGCGGGGCAGATTTTTGAATATTTCCATCGGTATTTTGAAGATTGATCTCTGATGTTTAGCTCCAGGTCTATGTAGTTGGAAGACCTCCTTGCCATCACCCTAATCTTTAACTCCCTCCACAGACTCTCTGTCACGTCCAAGACAGGACTCCAAAACGTAGAAAAATATTACATTGTGTCAGAAAAGAGATACTGGTAAAAGTAAAACTAAATCTCCCTGGAGTATTAATAATTTCACAAAACAATTTGCCATATACATTTGGTGGATAGGTATTTCTCATAACTAAGAAAATAAACAATATTCTACATAAAAATGTAATCTTTTCTCTTATATCAAAAGAGAAAGTATGTATCATTGCAGAAAGGAAATGTTGAAATAAAATATTTAAACCTTAAATTTGGGACATAGCACAGAGAAGGAAACACTTACACTTCTGTTTTCATCTTATAGACGTGTATAAATAATCAGCAGGCTTTATATACGCTGGAATTTAGCTCTAAGTAGATGAAAAAACTAATAAATGAACTGTTCGTCATCAAAAGAGCTTCTTTGAGTTGTTATAACAGAAGCATACCTCGGTTTGTGTCAGATGTTTGTTCCATTGTAGCAGATTTATGAGATCCTCAGGGTAATTCTCTCCTAAATGAGCTCTCAATCATCAGCATGAGAGACAACTTCCCTCTGAGATCGGCAAAATATTATTACCTGCTGCAAATCTTTAATTTGATGCCACGTCAAAATGTTTCCAGACGACCTCTTCATTTTAATCCTATTCACTGTATTAAAGACTTTATTGCCTTTTATTCAAAGCTCAGTTCAGCTTGTTCCCTCCTGAAGAGACATTTATGTTCTTTGTGCCACATGTGAAACTGGAGAGTATTTACCTGAATTATGAATCTAAAAAATTCCCTTTACAGCATTTTATATTAAGTGTTAGCGTATAAATCTCGTGTTTTTTTTTTGAAAACCCGGGAATACCGAGATATTTTCTGCAGCTGCAAAACGCAGAAAACATGTTCACCGACGCTGAAAGCTTATCCCCACATACAGGAGCTCCTGCCACATTTTCAAAAAGCCACATTATTGAGTGCTTTTTTAACATGGTCGCAGTTTCCAAGCAGCTTGGCTTCGCTTCCAAATCCGGGCCTTTGCCAGCAGTTGGGAGTGGAAGAAGGAAAGAAGAAGAAGAAGAAGAAAAAAAGACATCTCAAGTTAAATTTAAAGATGTGTTTCTTTTGGATGCCGGGCTGCACTGCCATAAACCAAGGGAGACATTTTCATGCTCCACATTTTTCATGGTTTCTCTCCGAGTTTCCTCCCTTCCTTTCTCACTCCACCTTGGCTCCAGAGTTACCTACTGCTGCACTGGCTGCAAACCACAGCCAGCAGGGCACAGTGGGGTGGCCAGTTCTCCCACTCTTCCTCCTCCTCCTTCCAGCCTCCACTTAAATATTCTCCCACTGTCCTTGGATGGCTCTCATAGCGGAGAATCCCTCAGAGAGTCCCCCACCTGGACAGCGCTTCTTAATCTCTTCTTTCACCACCATTCTCAAATAATACCCTGCCTACCCTCCCCGAGCTGATGGCCAGCAGTAATCAGTTAGAAGTTTCAAGTCCTCTGACCTACCGCCATGTTTTTATTGTACCCGTGAAGGAATTTTATTGCAGGCTGCTGTCTCAAGCCAACCCTATGCGGTGCATGCTGTAATTTGTAAAGGGGTGTAGAGGTTTGGTATTAATTAGGGATGTAAAATGGCAGCGGTTCAACCGCCTGCACGTTTCCATGGAGGCCAAATTCACTGAGTGATGTACACACTGGGAGGGGAGATTATGGCTGAGCCCTGGCGTTCCAGCCGAGAAGCAAACACAAAGGAGAGGACGTAAAAAGCGCTTTCATTTCACACGACCTGTCATCAGCAGCAAATTTTCACTCTGCTGCTTGAAACTGCCTGCGGCTTTAAAACTAACCATACGGTCGGTTCGAGCATCAATCAGAGCTAATGGTGCAAATGAGAGATTTGCTTGGATTTTAAAGCTTAATGTAGACTTTCGAGAGTGTGAAGTTATTATATTCTCCACTGATGAGGGTATTATGTTTTAAAGTCATAATTTATAGTTCAGGTGCAAATTAAAAGATTCCTGTAAAAATCAGCTAAGGCTGAAGCAAACAGATGGCAAACATTTATGTTAAAGATTTTGTTTCTTTTATGATCTCAGTGAATGCTTTAGCATTCTGGAAATGACCAGGTGGGGGTATATTAAATTGAGTTTAGGCCTTGGGATCTAACCTTGGCTTCCATGAGCCTGAATAATTTTCTGCATATTCTGGATATTTGGCCATGCAGTAGATTGGTGTGAAGAGTAGTTTAGGTGAGAATGTAGTCAATAACCCTAAAGAATAAGTTGCTACATAATTTTCTAACTCTTTCTTCAACAGAAAGCTTAACAAAATAAATGCTAAGCTGGTGATAGAAGTGGGAACAAATTATGAACAAATTTTACAGTAAATGTAAATAATGAGGTTTCATTTGTGCTAAAATCCCACCAATAAAGACTTTCTTTGGAAACATGAAAGATCAAACCAAAAATAACTATAAGCAACCTCCCACTGGTATTTAATGAAGTCACATAATCACATTTCCTAATCCTTGTTCTCCTTACTATAAAAAGAGAAGAATAAAAAGTAGCTATGAATCCCTGAAGCAGGTTTGAAATGCCACATCGTTGGTAAGAACAATTTCCTGGCAAGTGACTCGTGGTACAAACGAAAGCGAAAGAACAGAACCCCAAATGGAAGATATAATCAAACCACTAATGATTACTAGAAGGTGCAATTTTTACAGCAAATTTCAAGTTTTCTTTTTATTTTATTTTATTAAAAAGCCTTGATTTGGTTCGAACTAGCAGTACACTTAACCTACAACCAGGACAAAATACAAAACACTTGATACGGTGTTTTCCTGATTGAAAAAGAAAATAGGTAGTTGCACAATAAATATAATAAAAATTAGTCATAATGTGATCTGAGGAACTCATGAACTAAAACACAAAAGAATGAATTCACAGATGATTCAGACTTTTTCATAACCTAATAATTCCCTAATATGTTTTTTTTAAGTCACCTGAATTTATTATCTACCTGAGGTATAACAAAAGCTTACAAGATGAGGCATCATATATTTACAAATAGAGCAAAAGTTTCAGAAATCACAAACTGGCTGAATATATCATAGCAAGTCATCGAGATCCTACAGCAACAAATTAGACCCAGATGGTCACACTTTCACCACCATGTTTGATTATTAGTCTAATGTTCTTTTTCTGAAACTTTTCCTTTAGTATTCCCAAACTGGATTTTGCCTCATCAGTTCACAGAATAATTCTCAATGTGGACCTAATAATACCAACGTTAATTGAGGTGAGGCCTCCAATGTTTAAATGTTGTTCTGGATTTTTTTTGTGACCTTCTGGTCAAGCTGTTAATGCCTTCATGAAATAATTGTGGTTGCTAAAAAACTCTAAGGAAGCTTTGGTATTAGCTTTCTTACCCTTCTCAGTCTGATCCACATTAATAGATATGCTGGTACTCATTTACTTTCTGGTACTAATTACTGAACGGCATGTTTGTCCAGTGGGAATGAGAGTTTGTTGTAATTTTCTGCTCTATGAATGCAATTCGGAAACAGAAATAATTTTGTGGAAAGCTTAGAGGTTTTCCTGTGTTACTTTTTTAAAGTACAACACAAACGAACTTTGTTACAGTCAGTCACAGGCTGATTCATGATGCAACTCTGGTCACCTGCATGGCCTCTCTGTAGATAAAAGTTGAGTTTGCTGAGTATAGTCTGAGGTTTCCTCATTTCCCCTTTTTTGGGGCTTATCGTAGCTCGCAGATGCAGTTTTATAGAGAACAGCCAGAATGAAACCCCTCTCAGGGAACAACAAGATAACCTGCATGTCCACTAATGCCGAAGAACTGACCACCATGTTTTTTTTTTTTTGGCATGTTTTTCAGTACAGTGTCATGTTCATTTTTATGACCAAAACTGACATTATCTATTTCTGAGAAACCTCTATCTAACATGTATTATAACCAGAATTAGACAGCACAGAAAGTTAAAGGAACAATGTAGCTTATATCAGCTGTATAAACCAGTAATGACCACCCAAGTTAACCAATCATAGTCGAGAATATCTCTCACCTTGTAAATCATGCCCTCTTATCTATTACCCTTTATTATCTATCTGCTTTAGCATTAGACCTCATCACACTGCACTAAGTCTATGTGTGAGTGCGCCTTTTCTTGGCGTTAATGCTCTTGAGAACACCCTGCTGATTGATTATCAAGAAATTCTTCTTTGCAAGCCTGCTCATTAAGGGGAGAAGAGGGCAAGAGCGGGAAAATAAATAAAACGTCACTTGGGCTTGTCTTGCTCTTGTTCCAAAATAAACAGATCTGTGTGGCAGAGAGAACCGCTGTAACTTCCAGCGGCTCGCTTTGATTCGGTCAAAACAACAAGGACTAAAAGAAAGAAGTACCTGCCTGTCACCGCACCAGCCAGCGATGGAACACACAAGTGAGAGTGAGCAGGTGATTTTTAAAAATCGCTGCTTGGTTTCACATCCTTCAGTCCCACTTCCTTTTCACAGTTTTAGAAAACAGATTTAGACTCGGATGAGAGCTCATAATTACTGTCCTTTATTTAAGGCTGTGGCCCTTGTCAGACAACCTCCACGCACCACAGAGAATAAAATATCTGTTGTTTTTAAAAGGGTCGCGTAGTCCAACTTCCATGCACCCTATGCAGCACACTGTGACTCTCTGTTTCTGCTATGTGTAAAGTTTGCACTTGTTTAAGTGCATGAACAACAGTGTGAATGCAAGCCCTGTAACCCATATGTGCAAGGGGTGAGAGTTCAGCTCCTGCAGGGTTTGTTTTGGAATATATGACACTGCACAGCTGGCCCACTCATCTGTGCATATCTGACTATAAAATTTTACCGAGCGTCCGCACAGCCAGCTGCCTTTATCGGCGAGAGATGGAGTTATTCCCTCTCCGGACGGATGGAGGCCTCAGCCCTAGATCTGCTGCTCCCTCTCTCTGTCTCCCAGTGGCCCTCATCAGGAACTGCTCTGCACAATCTGCTGTCAATGTAAAAACCAGCTTTCCTGGTATGGGAGGAAATGTAGAGCTGAATGCATTCAAACCAGAAAAAGAAAATCAGTAATAGATAAATCATTTTTACAAAAAATACATGCATTTCAAGCAAGTTGCTGTAGGAGTTGTTCATTTTGCAGTGCGGACAAGAAAACAAAACTCTGCCATTCGGGAATATTTTCTCATGCAGCTACCGTGGAGAAAGAAAGGTGTTTTTCAGGAGCAAAATTTCTAATTTGCTCTTCATTTACTTGAATTACTCACATAAGACAATGTTAAGCTAAATTTAAACCCCACAGACACACATGGAAAATCAGATGACATCATAGCAGCTACATGAACCATCGATTGCGCCCAACCTGCATGTAAAGTTGGAGGAATATCAGTTGACAAGAGAGGATTTTATCAACAGAGGTTCATGATGCATTCAGGTACAGCTGGAACACTAGGATTTCAAATGATCAAAATAACTCCAAAATGTTTTACTCTCAAAAATGAGCACAAAAAATTATAAACATTAACACTCTGTCTGTCTGTCTGTCTGTCTAGCCATCCATCCATCCATCCATCCATCCATCCATCCATTAATCCATTAATCCATTAATCCATTAATCCATCCATCCAGACATTGGCTATGGTCTCTTATACTATTACATTAATTGAAAAAGTTCAACCAAATTTCCACTCACTTCTTTACTTTCTACGTTTTTAAGTTTTATATAAGAAGATAAAAAAAATCAAATACTTCTAAGAAATTCCAAAAGATTATTTCGGCTGATTGTATTTCTACCTCTACACCATATGTAATTTTTACATTCAGTAGTATCAGTAACTGCTCTATATTTTGATAAAATAGAAAACATTCAAATGATGGCTGAAGATGAGAGGAGTGTTTTTCAGTTGCTGTCAGGGATTTTATGTAGGAATAACAAAGTAAGAAAAGCTGCATCAAGATGCAGGGCACTTTTAAAGAAAATTATATTAAACGTTTTGGAAACTGTCTCCCTTTTTTTGCAGGCCCAACACTTGTTCCTCCCTATTCTCCCCTGACACACAGATGACCCCAGACTCACAACATCCATCAGGTGATCATTACAAGTTTGAGGTCGTGACCTGTGTACTCCAATCACCACACCTCTGCCTCTTCCTGCACCAACCCAGTGTTGTACACAAGCCCTCAATTTCCCCTCACACTGGAAAAAAAAAAGTCATCAGCTCCATAATGTTTCCCCTGGCACAAGCTCGTGGATAGAGATATGTAGAGATCCTACGTGACGGCAGGAAACAGCCACAGGAAGTGTAGATGCACTGCGTCTCCTCGAGTGCCACTTCAAGTTATTTATTTAGACAGATTTCACTTTTTTATGGGAATCCCCTTCCTTCCATCGTTTCTCCATTCCCAGATTCCTCGTCTGGGAGTTGGAGGTGAAAGCCTGCCGTGTCATGTAGCTTGTTGAGGCTTCAGAGAGGGATCGCTTCCCCTCGCTTGGACCCCCACCGTATAGCCCTCCTCCACCAAACAAAGACTCATGGATGGAATCCAATTAGTTAATCTCACTCTTGACACACTTGTGCTTGTTTGCAGCACAGATATGCCATTCCTTCACTGATCCTCTCACGTAACAAGCTGTCAGAGGGGAGAGAGGTGGAGAAAGTCAGCACCGCTTTGAATGAGGCTATTGATTATGAGCGTTAAACAGACAGAGACACATCTGGCTTCCATTACGGACTGTGATGTGATGCAGGACTCCTCGGCAGCAGCAGAGGCTGCACGACCTACAGACACATGCTACACGGCCTGTAATTACTGCCTATGGGGAAAACGGAGGGATGTTATGTCACTGAACGCCAAAACAGGTTTATCCTGGATTTTATGCCATTAAAGATCTCCACTGTCAGGTTTTTGTAATTTTTTCAAGCGGTGAATGAGTTAATCTTATGAAGCACAACTCTGAGTTGTTGAGTGAAAAAGCAACAAAGAGTGATTACTTCCAGCAATTATAGATCTATTGTTTGAAATAATACCAGAGAGCACTAATGTTTGCCAAAAACTAGATGATTAAGCTATTTAAAAGCAATACACTGAGGAAAACCAATATGGATTAAAAAAAAGATTAGAAATAAAAACTTCTAAATATTATGGCAAAATGTTAATCAGCATTTTTAGCAAAAACAATATCAACTATGCACACATTTTAAATTGCATTACCATCAATAATCAAATTTACTGCAAAATAATTACATGGGATATTAAATATGTCAATTTTTAAGGGTATATGCTGACTGTGATTGTTGTAAAACATGTTGAATTACACAGAATTATTCCCAACTATTTGCTTCTTTTTGGAGGAAAGACTTTTATGCCAGTTATCCCAAGTGCAGTCTGTCAATTAGGTCAATATTCTAAAGCTTAAAATAGATTTTATATAAAAACAAAGATACAGATTTATCTATTTATTAGACACAGTTGATTCAAGAAAAGATTTCTGTCATGTTAAAAGAATGGTTTTATTTAAAATTTACTTTTTTTTAACCCTTGAATTTACCCTTTTTTAACCCTTTTTTTTGTTGCCTAGATTCTTTCATGCGTGTTTGAGAAATCCTTGAATCTCCAGACTCTTCTCTGGAGCTGCATCTGCTAGCGGTAGAAGCAATTAGCAAACACCTGGCTATGTTTGATATGTGTACAGCATTTTTATAACACCTGAATATGACATAGTTACTTGATTGCGCTTTAAGATGGCTCTATGTGCCTGGAAATCTGGCAAAAGCCAACATAAATCAAATAAATAATGTTCGTTGGAAACAGGGAGAAATTGCCTGCATTGATGCAGACTTTAAAAGTCATGCTTTTTATCACCACTGGTAATTTGCCTCTGTGGTAAATAACAGACACACTGGGCTCATCATAGATCACTTTAAAGTCCTGTGCAGAGTACTGGTTTACTAGGTCTCCAAGATACAAACATTTCTACTAATTTATTTCTCCTCACCAAGTAAATGCCCATATAAAGATTAATCTTCCAAATTCACATTTGAGCTGCTGTCACAACTTTTGCTGTGGGTGGCCATTGTGTTGTGCTGCAACTACGTAACATCGTGACTCATCTGCAACTTTTGTGTGCGATGTTGGCAGCCTGAGGCTCACTTTTATCATTTTGTGCATTTTTATATTTTGAAATCGACATAACTGTTGTCTGCTGGAGGCCCAAATGCAGTTGTAAAGGTTGCAAACGTTTTAATTTGAGAATATTTAGAAAACTAATTTACACCCAGTTCATGTTGATGAAATTAGTCTATCTTCAAACTGTTTTGTGTACTAAATAGTTTTTAAGTGCATTTGAATATTTTCCAAACATTTACTAATTATTTTTACTATAAGTCAGAGTGATTTTCTTGTACCAGTCCAACTCGAAGCTTCTCACTTTCCTGTTCTCTGCGTTTTGCAACACAATTAGTATATCTTTTAAAGACATCTAACCACTCAGTAACAGTGACATTGTCGTCTGCAGCCACGAAATGTCAAAAAAGTGAAATGCAATTTGCCACATTGTTCTCTTATGTCGGAAGGTGTCTCCCCCTCAGGACCAGATACTCAGAACTTAACTAAAGACTTTTCCTGCTGAATCACTTATCACTGTTGCAAGAAGATGGAGATTATTGATTTAACTGGTCTAAACATCAACAATGGATGATTCAAGGCCTCCCACCTTCGGATGCAGAGGTTTGTGTATTTTACTTGACGAGTGGTAGAGAAGGGGAGGGGGGAAAAAAGGATTTATTTATTCTTTTTGAGAAAGATGCAAGCTGCTGGCTGCACGGCCGCATTGTTTCATTGCAATGACAACAAGACAAAGAGCTGTCGTGACTTTAATGTCCTTGTTTGGGGCTGCGGGGGCGCGTTGATGAGGTGGGAGTGGGTCGTGTCGTGGTAGTGAGAAACACTAACACCACTAAATCACCTTATAAGTTAAACACACACAAATAGACATATGTTATGACTGAGAGGGTGGAAGATAAGTTTGTGTTTCAGTGGACAAATGTGTTCCTGAGAGGCCCCGATTTAAGATGATACCCTGCGTTTAACATGAACATTTATCAAGGAGTTTATTTTTATATTATATCATATTTGTCTTACTTTTATGTCTTTTCCACATCAACATTTTTTTACGTTTCTTTGCCACTTCAGCTCTTCTAAGCAGTGTCTTGCAAAGCGTGTCATAACCTTTGGATTTTTTTCACATTTTGACACCTTACCGATAACTAGTTCTCTGATAACAATGCAAACGAATATTTGCATTGAGGTTACATAGACCAACACACGTAGTTCATGACTGTGAAGAAACTGATTAATATCTGAAAAGTGTGCCATTTGTATGTAAAATCCCTATAAAATATAGTGAAGCTTTTCATTGTAAGATGACAAAATGTGAAAAAGTTCAAGGGATATGAATACTGCTGCCAGGCAACAAAGGTATTACAAGAGCAATGGTGTGCTTGGGTGAGTGTGTAAGTGTTCTCTCTGCACACGCTCTGTAGCATGACAGACAATAAAGTCAGACTGCAAAGCAATAACTTACTAATGCACTCCTCGGTCGGAGCTCCCTGGACTTGTCTGCAGCTGCTGATGGATGCTGACGGCTCCAGAGATGGACTGCTGCTGATAGGGAGTGACCGGAGAGGAGCCTGATTAAAAGTAGAGGGGCACGGGCGGAGGGCGATAACCCTGATCTGGCGGTGATGAATCCATCCTGGACAGGCTGCTGTCTCATTAGGGTCTAACCTCATGCAGGCACTGTGTGTCCAAATAAACGCTGGAGCGATCCTCCTTTTATCAGCAGGATTATGCTTGTTTTCCTTTCCACAACTTTCCTTGTGTGGGCCCATACACAGCATGCTCCCCCCCAACCATCTCTGTCGGCCTCTGCAAACCGAAGGTGTGATTCACTGCCCCTGACTACACTGTGTTTACACAATCCCGGGTCTATCTTTTTGGATTAATGAGCCCAGCAGCACCATTAGACAACTATTTGCCTGACTAATCTGGGGCCAGCATGAAATAGCGAGAAAAAGTTGAAATAATCTGCCCCTTTATTTGCGACAACATAAACAGTGCAGTTGTTTTAAAGCATGCTAACATTGAATATTGGGTCAGGGGAGGGGGACAGAAAGAGGTAGTTTACATTCTCACTGGAGTAGTCTTGATAACAGGCCAGAGGGAATATAAGCCCCTTTAAATGTGTGCATTAGTGTAATTTATTGGGCTTCCCCTTTCAGCCCTGCTCTTGCTCCAGCTCCTTTTTTTATAAACAAAAGACAGGCCAAGGTTCCAGAATGGATGGGAGAGAAAAATCATTCATAGTTGATAATCACATAAAACAACAGCGTATTTGCTGCCTAATAAGCAGAAAATGTTCCATTTGGCCTCCTCCCTTCAATCAGGATTGGGTGACTCCTCCAAGAGGATCCAACGTGATTTAAACCCCTGTTTTGAGAAAGCTTTGGTTTTGGAGTGGGTACTATGAGATCCAGGGAGGTTGGGTTAAGGCCAGGGATTTCATAACTCTTGGTGTATGTCTGGAAGTCATCCACTCATTCTGATTTTTAACCAAGTTATGTCCAAGCAGAATGACCCTGGGAATTAATGAGGTTCTGGTTGTTGGTTCCAGCACTGCGAGGTCAAGTAAATCATGCGTTAGGGCTCCGGTCCTCCCTTCGCTGCTTCTACACTCTTTCCAGCTCTGCATCCTGTGATAACGGAAAGACAAGAAGGCCTGAGAAATACCAGCCCATCGTCACTCGTGTCCATCTGAAAAAACATATTGCAAGTCAGAAGTGCCAACCAGCCGTAAAGTCAACTTTTAGTGGAGACTAGAAGCTGGTGAGTTGGAGCAGAGGCTCTTAGAAGATTGCTGGCGCAGGTTTTCACTTTTCATGTCACAGCTCCATTCTTTTTCTCACTCAAATTTCCGTTGTTTTATTCGCTTTTATCAGACAGATTAACTTTTCCATATTTTCCACTCTTTGTAGGAACTTGGCATTCAGCTCCATTGAGTATTATTTTAAAAATCGAAGCCATTTTACTTTTTAAAGCATTTTAATATGTCTATACTTGATTTAGCAGAGCCACTTCCCTTTGAATAAAATGTGTCATGGTAGACATTAACACGGGGGAAAAGCTGACTTCATTTGACATAATACCGTGAAACCTAATAGAGTAACACCTCAGTAACGAGCGTTGCAAATCAGTCATCTCTTTTAACGCAGAAAAATAATTTGTCTTTTCATTTAGTAGCTGTTAAAATGCCATAATTTTTGCACATGTGTTTAGTGTTTCATTTTTAAGAGGGAAAAGGGTGACAACATTTTCAAACATGCATGAAACTGGAGCGCAGTTCAGCGCTCATGGAGCACGGCGGAGAAAGGCTGCCAAGTCTTGCTCGGCTGTGTTTTCTGTCCTACTGTTAGCAACAGGCAGCATTTATCACCTAATTAATTCCCCTGTCTGTGTAAAAGAAGAGATTTTCCTTTTGCTCACACTGACTGATTTCTTTTTTTCTTACAGAGGTTATTTACTAATGATCTGATCTAAATGCAAACTTGACAAGATGCCTTCTGCATCTTTTCTGCATCTGCCAACAGGATAATGTGTTTGTGGCGTCTTGTGGCTGGGATCACTGTTTAATGCAATCTTATCCTCAGGAGCTCAAAAGTAAAGAGAAATAATGATAAATATTGTTGTTACTTGTGGATGTAATGGGGTAGTGTTCAATTCAAAAATCAGGAAATGCTCCAAAAAAATCTGATTTGAAAAGAAAACTATGACTCCGCCTCTGAGTAAGATACTTTTACTCTCAACTAGTGTTGGGCTGTTAAACGTATCATAATTTAAGCCTTTCAAATCAGTCGACCTCTTCTGTTTTATTCATAATTTCCTCTCAAGCTGTTGTACCCATTTTCCCCTTCACGCCACTCTGTTGTATTTTATTTTTAAGTAATTTTGAGGCACAGTGGAGAAACCTGAAACTGCTGGTGGGCAAGTTGCTTAGTAGGTTGTTGCTAGGTAACCATACAGTGAGTGAGTGAGTGAGTTGCTAGGTAACCAAAGAATGAATAAAATGAGGACACCAATCTAGCTTAGCTAGCAGTGAAAGGTTGAGCAGATAAGTGCTGTGCAGTTCTGAAGTGAAATTATTGAACATTGTATTGGATGTATTTTCTTCTTGATATTGATCATGTGTCTATCACAATATAATATTATTATTATTACTGATTTATTGCCCAGCTCCACTCTAAACTGACTTGCGGTTTTGACACTAGAGCTTTCCCCCCCAAAAAGTTTATTTCTTCCTGTTTTAAGTTTGGTTTTGTATGGAGTCTGCTTTCACCTGAGTTAACCAAACAATCCTAATTAATAGTCAAAACAGACACTTGCAACAAAAAGTCTGCCTAAAAAGTATCACTTCCCTTCCCTGACAAACAATCTCAACAATTAAACAGATAAATATGATTGATTTACTTTGTAATACAGACTTATACTGTATAGTGCTTTACACACTCTGAATTTTTTATATTCTGTCCCATTACAACCACAGCTTTCAGTGGTTGTCATTCACAATAAAAAACAAAAATCAATATTTTCATAGTTTGTCTGTTGAAAAAAAATGTCAGAAGTCATATTTCTTACAGGGTTTCTTACACGCTTCTTCATTTGACATCCAGTATCCCCTAAATACCTTGATCAAACTTTATTTGTTTTTGTTCTAAAGCCTTGTTAAAGATAAGACTGATGACATAATCTAAATTGTATTTTAAAAGCTTCAGAAAAATCTCACACAAAGTCAAAGATGATGTTTTACAACTATTTTCAAAGGCAAAGAAGTCCTCCTTGTGTCAAGAACATTAAATATCAGGTGTAAATTCAGTGGCACTTTAAGTTTATCAAGTGAATCACTGATACAGTTTCAGACGGAGAAAGAAAACTCCCATCTTGACCATTTTAGAGGCAAAGTTTACCCACAAATTCTTTTCTCTGCCTATTACTTCACCTTGTTTATAGGATTATTCTTCCAGCAACTGTTAACCTAGTATATAAATTAGACCAGGGCGAGAACTCAGGATAAATCTGGCCTGTCTGCGATTATGGCCTTTGCATACTTGAGGGTCTGCTAAAACAAACGAAGCACTGATGTCAGAAGTCCGAGCTGAGGAGAAACAGTCTCCACACTCTTGGCTGATGGTTCCAGACAAGCACCTTGATGGGTGTAATTACTGTCATGTCCCAGAAGAGATGAGAGACACCAGAGATCCAAATAAAACCTAAAACGGTTTTGATATGATGGATTTCTCCTGCTAATGTTTAAAAATTCCTCGAGCTGTCTGTCTGCAGTCTGGAAGTGGCATTTAACGCCGCGGCCTTTGTATCGGCAAGCAAAACTTTAAGACGGCTTAAATCAAGATTCAAAGTTTGCAAGAGGCCACAACAGCTGCCTGTTTGATTCTTCAGCTAGAACACAGACTGGTTTCAGTAAATGTCAGCTATGTGTTTACATTCTGCCTAATGCACTCAGATGACACTGAATCTAAACACATTCACACAGAGACTCTCTGCTGCTTCGCTTTACTGGCACAAATAGGTCCATCTTTATGAGGTCAGCTGTCTGTATGAAGGAGTTTCTCACTGGTTAGCATATATAAGATCTGGATTATGTTGAGTTTTAGTGGAAGGAATTTTTATTGTTTAAGTGTTTAACTGTGGTGGTTTGAGGAAAAAGAGTGGAAAAAGTAAAAGTACACCAGGATCCAGGTGCAAAGCTCATCTTGAATTAGGTGAACGTGTTTAATTAAGAAATTAAAATACATTGTGGGAAAAGAAACAAGTAAAATTGAAAATGTCTGTGCGTCTGCAACAAGATTGGAATCTGTCAACATGACAGATGGCCTTCAGATTTTTTCTACACTTAAAAAAACAAAAGTCAAAGACTGAAAACATTTTGCTATTTAATATTTGATGGTGCAATGAAGGATTTTACATTAAATCAAGAAAACTATGGACAATCCTGACTGTCATCTTCATGAGTCTGTCATAGAAAAATAAAGTCTTCAGTCAGAGGCTTCTTCAAATTTGTTGTAACACAGACCACTAGAGGAGATCTTTCCTCCTCATAACCAATTAATTAAAGAGTTATATGCAATAACTCTTTACCGGTAATTAAATTAATATCCCATTGGGATCAATAAAGTATTTTGGAACTGAATTGAACTGATACAAAACTGTATCATCTGCATAAGAGTAAAATTTGCAATTTTACAACATTGTCAATAATATACATTTCAATGATTCTAAGACTTACCCTTGAGAGACACTATTAGGAAATTCAAAGAATTTTCCCACATTGGAAATACACATTGTGTTTTGTGTAAAACTAATTACCTAACCAACAAAGAGTGTAATCGGAGGTACCAAATGCTCATAGCCTTTGAAAATGAAACTGTCTTGTAGGCAACAATTGGGAAGGTTTATTGAAAGTACGAAGAGTTTGGCAAAGGAAAGAAAAAGTGGCTGGCAGAACCTTTTTGAATGTCTCTCTAATCCTTTTAAACCTTGTGTTTACATTATACACACATTTTAAAAAAGCATAAATACCATAAAGAGAAAAGATTGAAATGCGTTCTCACCACAGTTTCCCCTCTTTAGCAGCTCTGATGCTGCAATAACACAAAAGTGTCAAAACATGACAGCACTGAAAAGAAAGGGCTAAACCGTATTTTCAGCTTGTCAAAGCTAGTTGAACTGTAAAACAATTACAAAATGTCTGAAACACATCTGGTATAAGTGTGGTAGTGAAAGTGACTTGCACAATCCCTGGAATACCAGATGGATAAGGCAGATAATCTACTCATCATAACTTAAAAAGAGGAGAGAGAGGAGCCCCATCAGCCTTGTTTAAACCACAGGTATGATTTATGGAGCAAAAGCTGGTTGGCTGCATAAAATTAATAATAGGAGGAAATGCAAAAGTAGTCGACTGACTTGTCCAAAATACACTTTCTCTGGCTTTTCAGACCCCTGGAAAACCTGGGTGGCCGTAGCCGGGCTTCCTCTGGTTTCTGATGTCAATGTCATTGCTGGTAGCTGGTATGACAGGAGCTTTACCACAAGTGTGGTTTGGGTCAAACAACCGGACCAATCTGTGATAGCAGAGACAGCTCCATGTTTTTATTTAGAGAACAATTTTACTCTGCTTTTATTCTTGGTATTTTTTATCCCACAGTGGCGTCGGCTGCTGCAGAGAGGGAAAGAATGAAGGATAGAATGAAACTTTTCAAATTCGATTGTTTTTAAGTACTTCACTTTTCCAGAAATCAGAAACCACACAGTGTATTATGGTTAGTGGATGTTTTGAATTACTTCAGCTACTTAATGGTTCCTCCTTATCCAGCCCACAGAATTGTTTCATAGTGGTTTTAAAACTTTGCTCAAGTCTTTGGGTTGGCTGTTGGGCAACTGGCTCTATAAACCTTTTTGTTAGAACTTGTAGGTTATTCATAAAATTGCAAAGCCTTTTAGTGTAACATAGCTATATATAAAAGATTGGTTGGTAATAAATGGAAAGTATCCTGAAAATTAAACGTTCCTTCCCATGCTTTTGTTGCAAGTGCAGTTTAAGTGAAGCCAAACCTGCTGATTTGAATCTCCTATCTTCTTTATAAACTCTTGTTTTCTGACATAACAGAGGCTCTGAGGTCCATTTCCCTAGTCAGTCTATTGAAAGAGGTGGAGTGGAGATGTGTGGAACATTTTGTAAATCTTGTGTCACCAAATCCGCCGCAAGCAGGATGAATGCGTTTATTTCGCCAGCAGGATATCCCTTCAGACATGCTCAGTGTACGTCGGTGATGCGGATAACAGAGGGGGCATTATTTTAGCTCGGCAGCCCAGTGAAGGTGATAAAAAAGCTCCCAGATTCTCCCGCAGGGGTGTAGGCGAACACACGCCCAGTCATGTTGATGCAACATTTCATCTCGCCAACTGCCAGAGGCTTCTCTGGCATTAAATTGTGATTTAGTGCAATGACCAGCCAAACAGAATGAAGGAAAAAGATTTCTTTGGACCCAGCAATCAGTATAGATCAATTTAAAATACGAAAAATGTTACTAGTAAATAATTTGGAAGATAAAAGCATGTATTTCAAGATTTAAGACACCATATAGCCCAATTCAGATTCAATTTTAACAGGAAATGCTAACTTTTTAGCAGAAAGTAGGCTCAAGACAAGAAGGAATTTGCTTCAAATGCATTGGTAATATGGCAAACTGCCCAGGGTAACAGAGGCCTGTGGGTGGCAGGAGTGGTTTAACACAAAAATATATTCCAGCTGTGCCCTAAACTAATTTTCTATTGGTCATACACACAATGTATTGCAGCCTGTAAAAAATGTGCAATGTGGCTTCCTCCCACAGTCCAAAAACATGACTGTCAGGTCAATTGGTTTCTCTAAATTCTCCCTAGGTGTGAGTGTGTGTGTGCATGGTTGTTTGTCCTGTATGTCTCTGTGTTGCCCTGCGACAGACTGGCGACCTGTCCAGGGTGTACCCCGCCTCTCGCCCGGAACGTAGCTGGAGATGGGCACCAGCAACCCTCCCGACCCCATTAGGGACAAGGGTGAACAGAAAATGGATGGATGGATGGATGTAAGAAACTATAGTTAGCTAACGACACTGCAGTTAGCATCTAATTCATAGCTTCCTGTTCTATGCTAACTTAAAGCCATGGTTTATTATGTGATATGGACAAAACACTAAAAATGTTTCAAAATATAGCAGAACTCATGGTAAATGATATAATCAACTTAAAAACAGTTCAAGTAGTTCAAAAGTTCATGTATGAGTTGTTTTTCTTTTTTGAAAGTTTTACATTAAATCAAACCCTTAGCCACTGGAAATGCAAAACAAAAGTAGTTGCCACAGACATCTGATCAAATATGATATTTCTGTAGAATATTTAGCTAGTTTTGAAATACCTCTACTTTAAAAATAACAACCATTTGCAGAGGTCAGGAGTTACGTTTTTGCCATCCTGCTGACCTTTATTACTGTGTAGCAAAACTATTTATATGCTGCCACTCAGCCAATTAGCAATAAAAATTGTGTTCTTAGACTTAGACTTAGACTGACTTTATTGTCATTTTGCATGCACAGGGTGTATACAGAACGAAATTTCGTTGCATACGGCTCAGGACAGTGTTTTGAGCTTCCAATGTTCTGAGGTTACTCCAGAATAAAATAAAATACAGTATAAAATATGAATATAAATCTAAATATAAAATATAAAGTGCAGGACTGACAGTAAAATAGAAGTTATTTAGTTATTCCATACTCAATGTTGTTTTTTTCCCCAATTCATTTCATCTGACATAAAACTGAAAACAATACATCAGTCAAAAACACATGTACTGTACCTCATGTATGCTAACAGTAATTCTGGAGTTGCAGACTAGCTATCTGAAAATGAGGCTTATTTGATCAAGTTTAACAATTATGTACCAAAAAGTGTATCAGATGTTTTATTTAGACATAGAAAAACAGGCTAATAATTACTATATCAGGCAGATGCTGTGGATGACTATTTAAATCAACAAAAACCAGCTACATCATATGTATCTCTGCACTTATCTCAAAACATTATTTGAAGTTATGACAAATGAGCGAGTCTTGGATAGACACTATTATTGGATTTTAAATAAACAACTTGTGGTCTATAAGATCAGAAACTGTGCATCATTCTCATGTGTCAGTGTGGGTTGTGAAAGTCTGAACATTTCAGAAATGCTAACTTGCCACTGGCAACAAGACAAGCTCCATTGTCTGTCGTGCCTGGTGATTAAAATGAATGATTCCTGTTATGACTGTCCGACCCGTTTTACTTCCCGTCTGTCCACTAACAACACTGAAGACTTTGACAGAGAGGAGACTTTCTCAGTGTTGGATGAGTTCAGTTGTGCAAGAGACAAAGTCTGCTTTTTTATTAGTTTGTGTTAAATAATATACCATCTTAGGACCTATTACGGTGTGAATCGTCATTCCTCTTCAAATCTGCCCGTTAGAAGCATTTTATTATTTTGTTTGGATGTTACTGTGGTTTGGTTCATTTGAAAGTTCCCATGCTGCTTAAGTACTTGCAGCTATAAATTATCCGTTTTGTTATCCAAGAAATAAACACAAACATCCCATAGGCAGCAGTGGTGTAGTTGTTTTGTGGCTTTAGAGGAAAAACAAAAAGCCAAGTGCCATCATTATCATGGAAAGATGTTTCATAACACTGGTCACTGTTAGTCAGCCACCATTGCCAAGCACGTAGAATTATGTGAGTCCTCACTGTGTCAGCTCCCTGTATCTTTACCTTAAACTGTAAACACTCCTGCTATGAGGATTTTGTTTACTCATTGCGGTTCTTTACCAGCCTGAATGAAACTTGAAACTGGTGCAGTTTCTGGCTATTTAAAGTAAGTTACTGTAGAAACAGCAGAGTTAATAGGCTAACATTTCACAAACATGACCTCTTTTTAATTCCCAAAACTCAAATCACTTGTTTAATAAAACTGCTCCTGATTTTACTGAAGGCGGTGGGACATGACACTTCTTTATAGCTCTGAAATCATTTCACAAGCTCTGGTTAGTTCTGGCATAATATCATGAAGCGGGGCTCTGAATAAGCACTCTGGAAAAAATCTGAAAAACATCTATTTTGCCTGTGGAATTTGAGATTGTGTTCCAATCATTAAAAAATGAGCATGTTATTAATACTGTTCACTATCTCAAATAATTTTGAGACTTTATGTTCTTTGAAAAAGGTGTTTGTTAGCTCACTTTGATCTGAGTGAATGTAATCTAAACACCTTATCGTTACAGCGACGGTAGTCATATCTATGAGGGTCCCTGAAGAGCTGTGTGACTTTAAATATAAAAATAAATACTTAAAAGTGACCTAATATGCTCAGCATGGCCCATAAGATACTTGTATGTGTTATGCCAAATATGTTCATTACCTTTTATGCACTAAATTATTCTTAGATATTGAGATTTTTTATCTGCCTATTTCAAACTCCTTTCAGAACAAGCTACCTTGGGGTGTCTTGTCACTTTAAGTTCAAAGACGTTACTGCTGGCCATGACCCCAAACTCAACATTTATACTTGCACATGCAAACAGATGCACGATTATACAACCATATATTTTTGAAAAGCAGAAGTGGAGCCTTCTGCACAACCAACAAGAAAGCCAACAGTTGGTTTCTGGATGGTAAATCAACAACAAAAGACATCTTTTCCAGCAGCCATTGTACAGCACATACAGCAGTAAAACCAGCTGACCAAATTGATTGGAGATTGAGTTGCTAGGTGATGGGCTGTGTCTGCTGATTTGTGACTTTACATTTCAGAGGTTTTTGAAACGGTACATTTTCCAGGCAACAAAAAACATGTACATGTTGCCAAAAACCAGCTGGGTAGTTTCTTTTTAGGTGCTTTGGCTGTTTATAGAGGCAGTAGAAACTCAAATGGAAGTACAAAAACATGTAAAATGTGAAAAATGTAGCCCTTTTTTTTAATCTTATAGCCGAACGAAGACAAAAAGTCTCTCTTTAACAATTATTTCATAATGAAACTTTTTAAAATTAAAATTCACAAAACAATTTTTTTTTTTACATATAGATTAGGTGATTTTCAGTTGTCAAGCATTCACAAGAAAGACCAAAATAAACCAAAAGAAGCATTTTATAGGTATTTTTCTGCTAATTTTGTTATTAAATATAACTTATATCACAGAAATTTAACTTCCAAAAAGTGAAGGATGTTTATACTGTTATATACAGTGTTTTTTTTTCTTTCTAATGACTTTAAGGTTGATGAAAATGACTCATAAATAGCTTGGTGTCAACTGTGGCAAATCTTCAGAGTTACGCAAATACCAAAACTGTAAGTGACAGATAAGCTGTCCTAGAACAGTGGGGTTGTAGGCGTGTGTGTGTGTGTGTGGGTGTGTGTGTGTGTGTGTGTGTGTGTGTGTGTGTGTGTGTTAGACTTACACTGAAAGGGGAAATGAGGTTGTCATAATAAATTAAGTTTTAAGCAATGCCCTTCTGGAAATAGTAAACAATTTTCTAGCAAATTTGCAACTTCATAAGACGTCTTACTGTCTTCTGTTGCACTGATAGCTTAACAGAGGCAGCATGTCAAATTAGCTATTAGGGCCCTTTTAGACTTTGCATAAACAAAAATGTTTCTTTGTTCAAGATCAAGAAGCAGCAATTTATGTGGAATGATTCAATCCTAAGTTTGGTAGCCAGGAATTGTGTATCAAAATCGGTTTGACGATCCCACGTTTAAACAATGAAGTATATTGTTTCAGCATTCCATCCTAAAATATCCCTGGTAATGTTGATTTCAGGTGCCGAACGTGTGGAGAACGGGTGGAAATGAAGTGAGGAGGAAGATATATGAGCAGTTCTGTGGTAAGAAGAAGGGGCCTGGCTCTTTGGCACACACTTGGTACACCCCACTGATGCTCAGCCAGCAGCAGACCCGCACTGAGCCAAATTTATGGGTAGACATTTAGCTCGTCTCTGCCACTCTGCAGGGCAGAAAGAATAACACTGGGCCTCTTCGGGATTGCTGATAGTTCCCTCAAAATATCCAGCCTGGCTGCACATCACAGGCGGAGTTGAGGGTTAGCTAAAAAAAAAAAAGAAAAAAAGTCTGAAAACTCTCCTCTTCGAAGTCATGTGGGCCAACCTTTACTTTTATCATCAGTTTTAAAGAGTTTTCAGCTTGGTTGCTATGGTTATGTCTTGCTTACTCCTCAAAATAACTGTCACAGGTTTCTTCTTTCCATAAACGTCTGCAGAACAAGCGTAACACTTTCATAAGAGCTTATTAAACTTTTGTCAATCTTTCTTTGTCTCACTTTTGCAGCCTGCAATGGTGATGATATTAAAACAGGAAACAGTCTCAATGTGTCATTATCAGAATGGGGAAGTAAAGATGCTGCGGTATCAATATAGTTTTCTGAAGAAATTATGAGTTATAACCAACTATTGACCTTAAAAGTGATCCTGTTTAAGCACTCACACCGGAAGGTACTGAGGATGAAGAAAAACTTTAAAAATTGTGAAACCCAGCTAGTCACGGGCTACCGTTTTCCTCTGCAATAGGCATGTTTTTTTTATTATTTGGTGTGAAATTGCATATAGTGTAAAAATGGGGAAGTGCCGTTTTTATTTTCCTGTTACATGAATCTTGGAACAGGCTGCCTTCCAGCTGCTCCTGCAGCGCAACCCTGAAAGTAGTTTCACTTCTCTTTGGCTCAGGTTTTTTCGTTTAAGTTGCAAAATACCTACTGAGCTCGTTGAAACAATCACTTTCTCCCAAACCACACGTTACTCTTGCTGGACTTCAAATCACAGACAATAGATATCTGGCTCCGTTACATGCAGAGAACTGACTGCAGTGTGGCTGCACTTTTGTTAAACCGGTGTTTATACAGGGTTTTACCATATAATTACCTGTAAATGCCAAAGTGGAAATCCTCAATTACTGTCACTGTACCTCGAATGCATAAAGGGGAAACAGTTTTGCAAAGCATTTACCGGTACTTGTTTCCATTCACCAGAATGAACAATTATTGTGTTGGTTTGTAATGTCTATCCTGAGATTTTCGTGAGTTGGTGTTTTTCTTTTCACCCATGATGGATATTGCCAATCAAACTAACTATCTAGATAATTCCTACATTTTCTGTTAATTGCCCTCAGGCATGTTTGCTTAGCCATGTAAGGTGCTTGTTGGGTTGTCTAGCAGAGTTTAAATCCCTTTTCTCGCACCATAATCTCTTTGGATTCAAAGGAGTTAGATCTGACGATTTCTGTAACTTTCCGACAATTAAGTGCTCTTAAACTGCCAGGATGGATGGATCTGAAGTTATTTTTGATGAAACCAGACATAAAAATGTCTGCCTGTAAAGGATGTTTTCTCATCCAGAACTCAGGGTCAGACCTTAAAAGAACATGCTCATTTTTACCTACTAAATAAAGTAGCAAAAATCTCCATGTTAGCTTAACATCTTGTTTGTCTCTTAACAGAGATTTATAGGGACTTTTAAAACTTTAAAAACAGTCCTGCAGTGCATTGACAGGTTTGGTGCTATTACTCAAACTGAGCTTCCTGTTTTGCAGCCTCATTGTTTCAGGTGTTATTAGTGTTTAAACAGTCATGCAGCTGTTCAAAAATAAGTTTACATTTACTAGTTTTAACTAGTTTGTTTCACTCATTGAACGAAGGCCAGTTAATTTCATGCCTTCTAGTTAGTTATCCTTCAAGGGTCTTTATCAGTTCAGATGAAAAACTTTCAAATCTTGCCACAGATTTTCAGAAGGATTTAGATCTGGACATACTGACGTAATCAAGCAGATGAATATCCACTGATCTAAACTATTCCTATTGCTGATCTGGCTGTATGTTTAGGGTTGTTGCCCTCCTTAGAGTTGAACCTTTCAGGAGGGCACTAAACTTGTCTCAGGTTTAGCGCAGCCTGTAACAGCTTTTCTTTCTGAATTGCCTTCTATTTAGCTCCAATCATCTTTCCAACAACTGTGACCAGTTTCTGTTTCTGCTAAAGTAGAGCATTTCTACAGAATTATGCTGCCTCCACTATGTTTCATTGTGTTGATGATGTGTTCAGGCATGTGCAGGTTGAGCTTTCGTCCATGCAGTGCTTTACATGGAGGCCAGAAGGTTTCATTTTTACCAGAGCACCAGTTGCATCTTTGTAGTACGCCTTACATTACTTTCAAGAATGGTTCCCTATTGCCACTTCTTCACAAAGGAAAAAGTAATAGATTTGCAACTCTGTAGCTCCTCCAGAGTTAGAATATGCGTTTGGAAGAGTCCTGAATTGTTCAAATCATTTGATATTGATTCATAAATTAATGTTGATTAAAAAAAAATGTCTTCAAAACTACATATCTTCTGTGTAACGGTGCTTGTTCACAAATGTTCTCTAATACTCTCCAAATGCCTTCACAGAACAGCTGTATTCATGGCTAAATTACCTGTAAATAAATGATATACTAATTAGGTGATGACTCAACGCAGGTAGTTGTACTAATTATCTACAGGTGTCACAGTGAAGTTTGTTTGAAACTTAAATTTGTAGCAAAGCAACATGTCATAACATTCAAGGGACAAGAATGTTATCTGGAACATACATTGTGGTTTATGACAATATTTTAGTTAAAATACCACCTTTTCACTTTGTTAACTCTCACAAATGGTCATATTAATTTATGAGCAAGTTTTCAAGTAAAACACGTGAAGTTCAGTTTAAGTGTTGTTCAAGAACACATGCCAAGTTGCACAATCCCCTTCATTTTTTTTCTGTGCCAGCAGTTTTGAAAATAGTGGACGATTAAGCAAAATGCTCACACGGAAGACCAATAATGATCTTGGTTTAACTGTATAGGTTTAAGATGTTTGAGCTTCCTTTTTATTTGCTTTTGTGGTAAAAGCATCTGTGCCAAAAAAATAAGGGGGGAAAAAATTGTTTAGAAATTTTTGGGTCTCCCTCTTACTCCAAACAGCACATTTATCATTGCCACAGAAAACATCTTAATTTGTAGTCCAGCTGTTTCCTTATATGATGTGTTGAAACACTCAATCAGAAAAAAATGGCCTTGTGTCTCCAACTCATAATAAGGCCCCATTCACAGGAAACCGTCCTCTGTGGCCAAGCGATCCTGAATGAAGTAGCAGCAAACCTCAGCTGCTCTAATTTGTAAACTAACCGAGAGAAAAGGCGAGTGTGTGTGTGGCGCAGCATGCAGCGGTGAAGGCGGCGGGCAGGGGAGGGGCAGCCGGGCAAGAAACACCATATGGTCCTGATTGACGATGATTGAGTTAAGTGCAGTAGCAGGGAGAGAAACACTCTCCAGTCACTGAGAAATTTGTGTGCACTGAAGCGTTTGATAGAGAGGCACAGAGATATTTCTGAAGCTTAAATAGGCAAGACAAATCAATTTGCGATGAACTCTAACTCCAAACACGGGGAATCTTTTAAGCATATCTTAGTAAAAGATGAGTTACTTTTATATTGCTTCCACAATAAAAGAGATGCGTTCTAGCAGGCCATGAGATCAGTTTTTGATGTGAAAGAGAAAGTCTGTCCAAACGTTAAACCTTGAAGTTCTCCAAAAGGCTGGCCTGTGACATGATGGCCTCTAGTGGAGCACCGGCGATTGACACAGACAGCTCAATCATTTCCTTATAGGCATGTTCTGCCAAGCGCAGCTGGGTTTGACATTAACACCAGACTCTGACTGACAGAGGCCCTGGCCTTGGGTCGGGCTCTTGGGGCCCCCACAGTACATTCAGCTCTCCTTTTAGCCTGTTGATTTACTGTCCCTGGTGGCCGCTCGTTGATCCATTTCCCCTCTCAGTTTGCTCACAGGGCACCCCGAAAACCGTCCTCCAGCAATATATTTGCTTTATGATTTCCTGAGGAGCCGATGAAGAAAAACAAGTCCCCGCTCGCTGCACCTGTTCCAGTTAATGTGCGGTGGACCCGGCGGCCTCCTCTGGTCCCGCCGGCTGGGGAAAAGGGCCGCTGTGTCACAGGCTCCATGTGGATCTTCCATTTCCCCCCAGCAAGCCCAGTCGGGACCCAGCAGCGTGAGGAACAAAGAGATGCATGCCGGATTATATGAGCGTCAGTTTAACACACACGGGTCATTTGGGTCTCACATAGTCTTGCTGCGTGTGCATTATTAACACGTGTGTGGGTGTTTATGTAGCTCAGCGCCCAACGTGAAGTTGACATTAATAAGGGGACGGGGTGGGAAGTTGGTTACATCATTTTGGACGACATGCAGATGTGGCTGAATGGAGGGTCTTTTTATAATGACCTGCTCAGTTTGGCATTTACATCTTCCAATACAGCAAAAACTGACAATAAAATCACTGGATTTATTTGTTGGAAAATGAGTTTATAATGAAAAAGCTGCCTGTTAGCATTGAAATTTGATTTTGAAAGTGATGTAAGTCAGGACACCATTTTGTGTAGCTGTGGAGCTCATCTTTAATATTTACCTAGTCCATTTTATAATATAAATGTTTTTCAACGTAATAAAATATGCTTGAGACTTGTTTAATGTGCTCCTAATTGTAAAGTCAGTAGCATAAAGTCGTAAAAAAAAACTACTTTTAATTTTCTTCCAGGTGCCAGACTTTTCCTGTAATCTTTTAAAGTTCTGCCAAACGGTTGTAGTTCAAGCTTTCTGGAGCTCAATCGGCTTTTTGTTTAGCTATTAAACTCTGATTTATGAGATATGGAAGAAAAACTATACACAGAAGAGACGAAGCAGTGAGCCACAGTACACAGCTATTTATTCTTTATATGAAAAATAAGAGTGACACACACCATTAAGGTAATTTTCAAAGCTCTCAGCTCAAAATGCGGCAAATAACCAATAAAGGATGATATGTCTCTTAGATTTTGTGCTTTGTCCTCTGCAAATGTATTTCCAGTTTTCTAAAGATATAATATTCTCTATTATATACTCTTATTCTCTATTTCTAGAGTCTAGTGGGCCAAATTAAAACTTCTGGTGTGCCAGACTTGGCCCGTGGACCTCGAGTTTGCCACATGTTCTAAAGGCATTTATCTGATTTGATTTAGTTAAGCAGATTATTTAGAATTATTTTTTATCCCCCTGACTTTTCCAAAGAAAACTAACATTTCAGGAAATAAATTACTTATGGCATTCAAAGTGTTTGAAATTGTTGAAATTGTGATTGTATGAATGAGTTTTATTTTATAGTCGGAGAGCTGAAGGAAAACAGCCACCTTGGAGGACAAAGTGTTAAATTCTTGGAGATCAACTTTAATCTTGTCATGCTTTCTTAGCTTCTGAAAGCACACACAAAAAATGTTTTATTTGACAATTATGGGACTAGCATCTTGGTGATTAAGTAGAGAACAGCTCTCCCTTCCTCTCCGTAAGCCTCTGAACACGGTCGATATCGCTTATATTCCATCTGAAAGCTGTCAACTGCCCTGCTGGTCCAGTTCTTCCTGTTTCCTTGGAAGTGGCCCAGTGGCTTTTAGGTCAAGACGAGAGGTGAGCAGAGTTATGAGAGGAAGCACGCATGTGGCAGTGTCTGTTTCTCTCAGTCATGTGTGTTTAAGTAGTAACCTGACAGAGTAAATGTATTCCAGGGTGCCTTTTTTCCATCTTAACTCAAGTTGTCTTCCTTATGGCAGATGCATTGGAGCTCACCCTTGCGTGTAGTTGCTGAGTGTGTGTGAGTCCTTGGGCTTTTTCTCATGTTGTTTTTCCCCCCCTTTTTTTCCTCCAGGTTTAAACAGCGTGTTAACCACCAGATCCCACTGCTATCAATCTAAATGGAGGTGGGTCAATATAAGCGCACACATGTGTAGGCTCCTTCTCCAAGCTGCGGTTTAAGAATAATTCCCCCTGCAAAAAAACAGAGAGAGGAAAAATATTCTGGCCCCATTTACAAAATAGGTGCTCAGAAAACACTCGAGCCAGCCCTGAGTGATAGCTACTTCCTCAGCTTTTCCACTTCATTGATGGTTATGTGAGCTAAAACAACGAGCTTAATGGAGACTCCGGGCCCTCCGGGGACTAATCATAGCCACGTGACTTCCTCCAGGGCTTCCATGAAAATAACTCTATTACAATGGCCTGTGATATTAATATCGGCTTTGGGAAAGTCATGCTCGGGATCCGCAGGGAGGCCTCCCTATGAGCAAACAAAGAGGAATGCGCGGCATTCGAGGAGCTGCAGCCGCGAAAGAGAAAAGGAGCAGAGCGTAAAAGGCGGAAAGCAGAGAACCGTTTGTGTTGAGTGATCGCATGCTGCACAGTCACAATATTCTCTGTTAGACGCACCAGTATGTTTCTCTAAACTGAGAGGCTTTAAGTTTCTGTATTGTGGACTTATGTACTTCAAAATGTAATAGACAAATGGATTTATGTTAGAAAGTTAAATAACTATGAGTCTGTATGCCCACAGTCGCCACATGCTTGCTGTTCATTACTTCTGTTAAATATAATTATATGTTCAACTAAATTCCAATATAATGTAATTCAGTTTGACTAGCCATTAATTATTGCCCATTTATTAGCATTAATTAAACAATCACAGTGGCATGAACAAAAAACAAAAGAAAAATATGAGACAAATTTGACTTTGATGTGGCATTTTTATCTAGTTGCAAATTATTGAAACCAGATTAATTGTATATTTGACTACTGATAAGTGGTAAATGTCTGTTGCAGGTTGAGAATGTAAACATATAATGAACTTATAAATTATTGCCATTGTGTCTTTATATTTTCTTTGTTTTATTGAACGTTGGGGCCTAACTTAGAAAACAATATCTAACAGTCTCAACGTTGTCTGAGCAAATATCCTGGAATTCATTTTCAAAGCTGATTGTTTACATTCTCTATGCTAGTATCTATATCATGAATAATAATCATATCATAACAATATGCTTTATGGAGGTTGTTAGTATTCAAAGCAACTTACCAACATGTTCTTTTTTATTATGTTCAGACGACATTTTGGCTGCGTGATGCCCATCATGTGAGGATGCTCTTTTCTGGATGAATCTCAATCCTACAATTTGTTTATGTAATTGAACTTTAAATATTTCTGTATTTCTTTTCTCCATTACCATTCACTGTATTTGTTCTGTGGGGCCTATTCAGTCATACCTATGTGTACATCAGTTGTGAATGTGATATATTTATCCTTCTCTGCATCCTCTTATTTAAAAAATACACATATGTTAACTTTTTGTGGCAGCTGAATCGTTTTTGCTATTAATTACGAGTAAACTCTGAGATTCACAGCATCACAAACCAGCCACTTCTTCCTCCAGTCCCTCATGCTGCTGGAGATTTATTGGATGAACTAACACTGGCTTCACTGTTACCTCTGTTTTAATGAATATTTATATTGCTTTGACAGCACCTCCTACACTCCTGTAAAGGTCATAGCTTGGCCTTCGTATCTGTAGGAATTAAGAAATTCGAAAGTTTTTATAAAGGACTTTTTTTTTCTTACACTGAACTGAATCCTGAAAATATGATCAACATAAATCAGTTTGGGGTACATTTAAGTCTTTCCATGAGACCATTGTGAAACGGTCTTAAAGTGAACTCATATATTCAGTTTAAACTAAAGTTATTATTAGTATGAATAACTAGCTGTGAGGGGCGTTAGTTGCAATGGCTGTGAAACACATTTTTAAGTAGATCTGGGAATTTCCCACTACATACTTTAGCAGAACAAGTCGTGATATGGGTTTCACATCAATCAAGTGAAATATTAGATCCCAACAGTCAAGCCAAAGAAAAGGTTCTCCTCCAGGGTCCAAATAATTATTAGAAAGCCCTAACAGATTAAACATTATTTTCTTGACCTTGTCTCCAGCTCAAGAAGCAGCTCTGGGCTTTTGGCAGAGAAATCAGGCATTGACACTTTGCGAGAACTTAACGTTTATATTGGATTAGAGATTCAATCACAGTTGAGCAAATGACCTTTTGCGTGCAAGGAGCAAAACTCGTCTGGCTTCTCAAAATCTGTCATAATTAAGTTTTATTCGAGTAAACAAATCATTCGTTTTGACAGAATAAGTATTATAAAGTCTTTGAAGGATGTTTTTGTTCACTTTCAAAAAGAAAGACTTGTATGTTGACATTAATTATGCTCACCAGATTTTTCCTTTTATTTTACTCTTTTAGAGAAATGAAAAACAAATGAATATTAAGCCAAACATGTAAGCTGCCCTGTTTGTTTCACATGAACTAAGCAAATGCTTAAGATCCTCTGCTTGCCCAGAGATACCAGGAACTCTTGAATTCACACAGTATAAGTTTATAAACAATCTACACATTGTATATATGAGAAAGGAAACAGAATAATTCAAAATGTTAAATAAAAGAGTCAAATTTTGGTCACATTTCATGTATCATTTCATGTTTGCTTGCAAAACATTGAACTTTACTTCTCCTTTCAGGCTGGTCCAAGTCTGCAATAACTAGTTGAAGTGGACCACCCAAACATATTTCTAATTATTATAATGCCAATAGTTGCTGGTTATTTAAAAGTTCATACTCCAAATATACATTATTGACACTGAAATATGAAACATCATAGCACTAAATCAACTCAAGTTATTGTGTATTTACATTCAGGATTTGTGCATTAGTCAAATTAATGCTTAGTACATTGATTTTTGCATTTAAAATGAAACTTTCAGCAGATGGAAGAACAGCTGAATACCTTTAAATCAAGGCTTAAAACCCACCGATTTAGAATCACATTTGATTTGTAGTAAGTGGAACATTGATCAATATCCAATGTGTATTTGCTTGATGATTTTCATAATGGCATTTGACAAGATGTAATGTTTACTGCATGTTACATAAGCGGTGTGTTTAGCACTTGAAATAACTTTAAACTACTTTGTTGCTGAAAATGTGCTATACAAATACACTTGACTTGATGTAACTTCATGGTGCTACAAGCAAACGCTGTAGCACTGATTGATTTCAGAATCAGAATCAGGAATAAAGCACAACGAAATTTTTAAAAAGAAAGCAACACAGAACAACTGGGATATTAAGAATAAAAGGATAAATAAATAATATAGATAAATAAATTGATCAATAGATCATATAAGTAGTTAAATAAAATTAATAAATTGATTATATAAATAGTTTAAAAAATAAACAAACATATAAATACATAAATACATTTTCTTTATTTCGTCTCATTTCTTAAATGTTTTTTTCTGATGTAACAGACTTTCGAATAAAATTTGCCTTCATCAGGGTTAACCAAAATTAAAAGCAATTCCCATGGGTATTAAAACTGACAGATTTTCTGAATCTGTGTATTTTTATGTGTGTTTTTATGCCAACCGTGCTTGTTAAGATATTTTAACCCCTTCCTCACCGTTCAATTTGAAACAATTTACATTTACAGATTCAATTTGAGAGCAACAAGCTGTTCCCTGTCACAATGGCCAGATTTACATGTGGCTTCTACAACTCCGTCATCACTTAAGCCACCTGTCAGCTGAGCACCATCAGCATCTCAACTTGGCTCACAAATAAGCCACTCATTCACTGGGGATATGACAGATGCATGCTTCCATGTTGATGCTTATACATATTTATCCCAAACCGACTTGGGTCCATTCGGTGTTCAATACAAGCATTAAGGGCTCCGGGAGAAAATGTCAAAAGTTCGTGGCGGCGAGTGATTTAAGGCGCCTCTAAAGCTCGCTCTGCTTCTTCTTCTACTTTTTGAAATGGGAGCTTTCCTTGTGTGCCAGCCTTTAGAGTTGGGGTTTAACTGTCAGGAAGGGGATAGATTTATTTCCCTATAAATCACACACACTCTCTGTGGTAGGACTCGGAGCATAATGTAATCTACACATGTGCACATGTGAGTTGTGAGGGTGTGGCTGATGTTGCTGCTGAGCTTTGTGACTCAAACTAAATCAGATTTTTAATTTAAAGTTCCTACATTTGTTTTGATTTTACAACATTTTATCAAAACTTTATAGCCTCTTAAAGGATTTTCGCTTTTTCTCGCATTAACAGAAAGAGAAAAAAAGTCTCCTCCTCGATGTAATAGGAGCTGAAAAAAGTGCACAAAGAGGAGGAAATGTTTCGCAGTAATTACAACACAGAGAACGAAACTCATGATGAAAGCTTCTTTTGAAACAGCCTTCCTCCCTCTGGGCTTCTGGGGATGCCTCTCGGAGCTTCTGCAGGGAACCATAACTACTACCGCAGGCCTTTAAATCCTCAGTTTGATGGCTTGAGGATTCAGCCGGAGGATTTGAGAGAGAGGTAAAAACTGCACATCCTTAAGAAAACAAAGAGCATTTCCTTCCTCTTGTCAGGATGAAAAAGAGAAGAGGGGGAAAAAATAGAAATACATACTAATTCATCACTGGCTTTTACTACTCCTTGATGGTCTATAACTCACTCTGACCATGATTCCCTCTTTTCCCCTTCATACCTACCTCCATCACGCCATCTTTTAATGGCCTTATTATAGTCAACTCTACATTGTACAATAAAGGTTAACACTTTGAACTGATCCATAGTATGACTAACATATTTTTACGATATCTCCCAAATTATATAGCAATGGAATAACTGTAAAGAAGGCTGTGTTTTTTTTCTTTTGAAATGGAGATGAGGAAATTGCACAAAGTCTGAGCGATGAAATGACGCAAGATCCCCAAATGATGCCTCAGTTGTTCTGTAATCCTCTAAAACACGTCCGGCAAATGGTAATTTTAATCACAAAATGTAATAAAAGCACAATGTAGCCGACAGACATGACATATGAGTTCATGCCGCAGCCTTTCTTGACACAGCTTTTAAGCATCACTGCCATATGGCAACTCGATTCGAGCACCGTTCCAGTAGATTCCTGAAAGCCGCCTGGTAGTGTCATTGCTCATCCTGCAGAAAGTACAGAAAGCCCGTCTTCCCCTGTGGATAGCCCTGAACTGGCAGAACGGACAGATTGGTAAATATTTTGGCAGAATTCATGCATATCCCGTAGTCATACCACTACCTACTGCTCGTAAGGTTCTGACGCTGAAACCTTTAGTGAAAAATTGAGTCATAAATCAAATAGTGAAACAATGGTAGCATTTACAGCTACTTTTGAAGAGATGAACTTCACTGGCAGTATCCTCTGGAAACTGGAGCCATAAATTTTATTACTATTAAATGTTTCTAAAGGGAGTTGACAAATAGTTGAATGGAGTTGATTTTCTCCTCCTGCTCTTGGCACGGTCAAGCGGGGGGAAAATTCCCTGTCTTGAAAGAAAAAAAGAGTGCTCTCATACTAGTGCTGCCAATCCATTCATCTTGATGCAGTTTGAGTGTAATTTAAGCCTTTTTAAAATACCTTCTGAAAATACAGTGTTCTTAAGGGCAGTTCAGAGCATTTTATGAGCACAATAAAATTGTCACTGCATATGGATTAGATGGATATTGATATATGAGTATGATGGAGTTTTTTTCTCTGCAAAAACAACAGCTGTGTGTTAATTTGTCTGCTGCTGAAAGAGCAACTGTAGGCTGAAATTATTCAAAAGTAGCTCCTAACAGTCATTCATAATCCAAGATAAATAAAACAGCAGTGACCTTACAATATTTTGGAAAAAGCATATTCTCCCTTACATACAGTTTTTGCTTTCTGTCACACTATTAACAACAAATTAAATACAGCATACAGTTTTCAAATGATTACTTTTTTGCTAAAGGGAACCTATGTTGCAAAATTCACGTTTGGCACATTTTTATACTTCCATTTGGGTTTCTACTACTTCTACAAACGATAATCCAAGCATTAAAAAATAAATAAATAAATAAAACAGTCAGTTTTTAGCAATAAGTTGAAAACAACTTATGCTTTGGCAACAGTTAGCAAATGTTTTTTGGTGTCTGGAAAATGTCACAAATCAGTAGGCACTGCCGCTCATCTGCCAAGCCCATTGAGGCCCAGTCTGTTACCTAGCAACCTCAGAGAAGACCAGCCGTTTACCTACCAACCTAAGCTGAGTTTTAGCATGTTTGTGAGCTGGTAAACCATTTGCTGCATTCTTGTTGATTGTGCGGGAGGCTCTACTCATGCTTTTCAAAGACGTTTGGTTGTGTAATTGAGCATCTGTTTGTAGCCATTTTCATGTGCCAGTGTAAATGTTGAGTTCAGGGCCAGGAGCAGATTATTTGTATTTTAAGTGACATGAGGCCCTAAAACAGCTCCTTCTGAAAATGGGCAGAACTAAGAAGACTAAAATCTAATTTTATCAGAATAATTTTGTGCAAAAAATGTTATGAACATGTTTTGTATAGCCCATATACCTATCCCAACATGTTCAATAAAGCAAAGCAGGTCACCTTTAAACTAAAAGATCAAATCATCAATCAACTGAGAAGATTTTTGAAGATTTTGGAACAGTTCAGAAACATGACAAACGTAATACCAACATTTAAACATGGTGGTAATAAAGTGACAGTCTGGGGATGCTTTGCTGCATCAGGATGAGAGTAGCTTGTCTTTATTTATGCAGCAAAAAATTCTGCTCTAAAGGAGGACAAAGTCAGTTCATAAACTAAAATCCTTGAGCACATGGATTATGCAGTCATAAAATAATATGAAACGCACCAACAAGTTCGTCTCTGAATGGCTTGAAAGAAAACATTAAGCTTTGGAAATGGCTTAGTCAAAGTCCAGATTTAAATCAAACTGAAATGCTGTGACATGACCATAAATTAGGTGGTGATGGCTAAAGAAATGCATGTAATAATGTCTTTAGTGAGAAAATAACTTGTTTTACTTTGAAAATTAGGTTCACATGCATGTCTTCTGAAATAAAAAGTTGAGAAACTAAGTTTAGTCCTGATATGAACGTCCTCTCACTCTTCAGCTGAAGTGTGACATTATAGCAATTGAAGCAATGTGATTTCACTTACACAGCTAGTCACCAGCTTTAGGAGCACAGAGTGACACTGAGTTATTTCTATTAAGCTCTTCTTACCACAAACGTTTTCTTGCCACATTAAACTGATTACATAATTGTTAGGTACCCCACTTGTCCTTTCTGCACTCTTCTGCATTTTTGTATGGTTATTCCAGCTAAAAGATAGTGAAATATTCATTCTTTCTCATGTTTCAAAATCTTAAGACATCAATGTAAAAACAGCAAATCCTTATATGCAATTAAATATAATCCAATAACAACATTTGAAATGCAAAAATGTGAAAAGGAAATAAAAAACTACAAGTTTTAGTTGTACACTGTTTTTACAAAAGTGTAAGACATTTGACGTACAGTATGTGAAAAGACACTTTCTGTGTGGCGGCTGGTTTTTGAAAACCTGAAGTTAAAAGTTCAGAGTTTGTGTCCAGAATGTGTGGGGTCTGCAGGGACTTTAGCTGCCCTTTTCCTGACCTAATTCACAGGAAGTACAGCCAAAGTACAGCCAAAGTACAGTCATTCTTCCAAACCATGTATTTGGATGAGGACAATCACAGATCCCAAGAAATTCTGACTCCTACTTTAACTTATATTTTATTAATTATTGTCTGGAAAAATCTAAATAAAGTATCAAAAAGTTAACAAGACAACTAAAAGAAGTCCGTCAAACTTTCTGGATCAACTTTCACCTAGAAGTAATAAACATGGAAAATCCCAATATTCTTCTTTCTATAGCTTAAGTTACCATCACCTTCACATCTTTAGACATTCATTTTCCAAATGATACATTTTCATTCCAAAAGGATATTTTTCCTGTCAAAAAAAAAAAATTCATTGGCCACCTTCCTTACTGTTAAATTTATTTCCTTACCCTGCTGCTAACAATTGGCAAGCCAAGCCACAGTGGGTGGAAAAGTTATGACAGTTGACATTATTGATTTCAAATGGGAGCTATTGCATCTCACACTGGGACCTGTTATTATACCTTATTTAAATTCATATATGATTTAAAAATATTTATATTTCCAAGGATTATGGTGATTATTCATTCATACAGTGGAAGTTGCAAAGGCGGAAAATGAGATGTATAATTTATGTGGCAGCGTGAACAAGCCTATTATCCACAACAACCGATTCATCACTTTCCTACATCCTGGTGTGTAACAGAAGAAACTGAATGAAGATATGCAGCTGTTTTATCTTCGATTGGCAGAAATCAACAGCACTGTCACGTTGCAAAAGGAAAATTGCTCTCAAGGTCACTAAGGGGAGAAGCTCTCATCATTCATGCAGGCCAAAACATCAAGAATCTGGGAATAGCCTTAACGTCAACTTGCCAGCAACCCAGTACTCGTCCAACCACCGGATGATTTTGTGGAAAGAGACTTTCCCTACCATCGCTTTGGGTCAGTGTGATTTATGCACATGTTTACTGATGTCTTTCACATGGTCTTGCTCACTGCTTATTGTCTTCCACTATTAGTTCCCAGATGAATCACCAGTGGACAAATTGGGGGACGTCTCTGAGGATCTGCAGAATTTATGGGGGTTACGCATCACTACAGACCTCTCCATTGGCTTCAAAATGAAACGAGGAAAAAACAGATGGCGCACGGTCATGGCATGTTTGGAGATTGAAACACTTGGGTTTCATGGTACTTTTTATGCTTTTCTGCACATTTGCTTTACATCTTGTTCAGACATCATGCCAGGACCCCTGTTATCTTTCAGCATGTTAAACGTTTAAGCCCTAATGTAGGTCTGTGCCTCTTTTATGAATCGCTGACCCAGGAAAAATCTCTGAAACGGAGAATCCTCTGACTCACTCTGCCCCCTCATGTACTATGCTTGCTTACAAGTGTATTCAGTTGTAAAGCTCTCATACCAAAGCAATTTTACTTTTCTGAAGTCTCTGTTGTGCTCCACATTCCTGTAGCCAGCTGGTAATACTCCATCATGTTTATTTTAATAGGGTAAAAATAAATGAAGCGCAGTGATTAAAGCAGATATGTAAATATTGTCCTGTGGAATTCATGGTGCTGGGAGCCCCACTGATTACCTTTAAGTAAAGAATAATGAACTCAGCTTAAAGTTAAGATGACAATGCAGCTATTCTCTCACAGTATCTGAGCACAGTTTTCATCGAGTTGATTTGATGCTGAATATATTTCAGAGATTGTGTCTTAATGGAAATCTGTACATTGTTAGAAATGATTGTAAAATGCAGCTTGCCTGAGACGGATTACTTTCTGGATTCATTTGCTGTCAGCTGGATTCTAAGCAGAAAAAAAAAACATAAATGATGTTTTGGGAGCACAGTGATAGCATTTTTATTCATTCTTGGATGCAACTTTTAGAGGCAGTAAATAATCTTAAAAGACACACCCTGGTCACGTTGACAGCATTATTCTTTTAGCATTATGGTAGCTTGTGACCATATTGAATGATTTCTTAATGGAAAATCTGCAAGATCTTTGGAGAAAAATGTAGCATGTGTATCTTTACCCATCTGCACTTTCGTAGTAGTGCATGTTAGACTTTTCTCTGTTTTCTCGACCAATAGAAGTCTATAATATCATAATAAAACTACATTAGTGCGACTCAGTTTGTGCTAAGGCCAGTAAAAGATTTTTTTTGGAGGGGGGGGATCATTGAGACTTGCACATACCACTCACAAGTCAACCAAGTTTACTGTGACGAAAAACTAAGATTTTTAAACAGATTTTTCAAACTCAAGATGTTTAAAAATGTGTGTTGATCATTTTAGAGACAATTGGTTGAGGCCCATATGGTGATATTTTACTGTTTCAGCAAGAAATTACAATAATAATGGACCTTTTCTTGAGTTTACCACCTCCACCCCAACACACATCTATTTGTTTCACTCTGTTCTCATTTAGCTTAAAATTTATGTAACTGCAACAAAATTCAAGGACATTAATGGCTGAAAGACAAAGAGTAAACTGTGATGAAGATCGCAACATTCTTTTAGTTGTAGAGTGTGTAAATAAACCTTTTGTGTGTGTGTGTGTGTGTGGTTGAAATGTTTGTTACCTTATGGGTGTGCCTTTTGTGGCAGCCATCTTGAAACTCTGCTAAAGTGGAAGTCCCGCCTCAAACCCAGCTCTTTTATAGGAAGAGCAGTGATAAGAGGTGGATTTTGATTGGTTGATGCTTAAAGACATTAAAAGAATAAAATGATTTGTAAATTGAGCATTTTGTGATGCCCACGGGTGTGTGCTCACTATAGAGAAAAAAGGAGCATGCATTTCTTTAAATGTTTATGGGGTTAATGACGATGGGTGCATTAATGGTGTTTCACCAGTAGGTGGCGCATGGAGACTCTGAGCTATGCGTCTCCCGTGTGCTCATTTACATGCTGTTTTTCAGGTGAGAATAACCTTCAAGTTCGTTTTAATGAAGTACTTTTTGATTATTTGGTACTGTTCGAGAAATGTTTAAGGAAATGCGTCAATGTGTGAAAGATATTGAAAGAGTTTTGTTGTGTTTCGGAGCTAGCAGCGGCTAGAGGAAGTAGCTAACATGCCGTGATGCTAGTTGGTTAGCGCACTGTAGCGGCAGATAATAGCGGGATATACAGGTGCAACCACTAACAGTAACCGCTTATAAAGGAAGTTGGGATGGTATGAGAGTAATGTGCTGTTATCAGGCTCCAGGGTTTATTTGTGTTCTAAACAATGGTGAAAGGTTAAATTGTGATGTGATGCATTCACTTAATTAAAGTAGTTTGAATTCTAAGATAGTTATGCCAGTTTACAATAACTTTAAGATACATGCCCATGAAATATGTCACTGTGTGTGATTAAATATGCATATAAAGTGCAGTGAACTGAAGGTCCATGTTACCTGAGGGAATTGTGACAAAATATGATGTTATTTGATTATTTCTGGTTTAAGGAAAGCTAATGTTGATGTTTATGTCAATGATGGAATATGTCTAATATGTACAGTAAATTACCGAACTATAAATTGGGCTGTATTGACAGTTAAATGAGCTGGTTTGTTCAATAAATAAGCTGAGAGAAATTGGAGTAACACAGACTGTGCTCATTTCCATGCTGTTTTTCAGCTTTATCTGCTGCTGACGGGTCCGGAACCCTGGTACCCGTTACAATTTGCATGCATAAAATGTTTGCTTGACATTTCTTATTGATAAATAATTGTTAGTGTTTACATTGTGTATGTGAAAGTTGACTTTGTTGGCTTTTTCCCCACTCTGGAAGGCCGAGGTGACTGGCAGATGTAAATTGAGAAGGCAGGATTTAACCAGTATAAAGGTATACTATCAGGCTATATTTGGTTTTTTTGAAACAGTGTGAGATGTATAATAGGATATAGTTTTTGTGTTGTTTTGTGTTGTTAATTTTCAATCTATCGATCTGTTCATTGTTTTCCAGTTATCCAAAATTGGGCTGTGAGGGAAAGAGAAAGCCAGAATTCCTCCTCTCATCTTTTTCTCCTACTCTCCTCTTGATGCCTTTGTTTTTAGCATGAGAGATGCTGGAGTCTCAGCTAACATCCTGTTTGCTGAAGTTTGAAGGGAAGTGGTACGAAGTCACTGCTGGTGCCACGAAATCATTGAGGAAGTTTAACTCCTTTGGATAGATTTGTCCCTTACCCAGCAGGTTTAAAAATATCCCTCCAAAGTTATGTTTTTAATGTATGCAGGTGAGACTGTTGGACAAAGTAAGGGTAGAGTTTACCCAAGTTCTTCAAAAATTCACAATTTGTTCTAATTTTATTGTGCATCAGCATGTAATTTGCATGCTTTCCTTCAGCTTCCCCTTGAACATATAAACACTTTTAGTTACTTCAGTTAAATAGAAACAGAACCTCACATCCAAAGATGCCAACTATGCCTTAAAGTGGAGTCTTTTTGCACGTGCTTGTCTATCTGTTGCAGCATATTGAAGTGAGGCATCAAATGAGGAGGAAAAAACATGTTCACTTGATCGTCTTTAAATTAGAATAAAGGAGTCTGTTTCAAACTGAAAAACATGTGCGAACCCTTTGAAGTGCCCTGGGAGAAGCTGAGGTGACTGCAGTTTCTCATTGTTTTCCTTTCATCCCCCCCAACCACTTCCTGCAAATAAAAGAAGTTAAACCTTAAAGGAGTGAACATCAGCTCAGTTCATTATGATCAGCTAAGTGAAGACTTCCTAGTTCACGTACCACCTCACAACCCCCCAGAGAACCTCCTGCGATAGCTTTAAATGTTCCCACAGACTTTCTTCCAATATAATGCTGGAAACTGACCTGAAAATCTAGATGTGCTTATATGTGGCACTTTACGATAGGCTTATCTAAAAAACAGAAGTATTGAACGTTTTATTTTAAGAGAAATTTTATTTCATTATTACAGCTTCCATCCTTGCTAAATTTAAACCAAACACCTTTTGCAGTCACAATTGTGTGGCTGGGAGATGACCCTCAGGAGAGAAGCACTCCGAGCGAGAGGCCTGGCTGTATTTTTCTTCCACTTCTTCACCTGTCTTCAGACACCATTTCCTTTTTAAGTCCGGCGGTGCGGATTTACTGGGCTGCTTCCTTCCGGGACCCTGTGGAATACAACATTAAACCACAGGGAGGAGAGAAAACCCGTAGAGCACTAAAATAAAGTTATGTCAAAACCATTTTCCTCTTCCTGTAGTCTTCCCCCAAGCTCACAAGTATCCTCTGAGGGACGGTGAACATAACAAGCCATTCAGTTTATATAAATGGGCACTAACAGACTTTTTCGCCATTTTGATATGTCCAAATTTTGCAGGCATATCCTGTGGTCTATCAGGCACAGCCTTAGTTTCAATTTAGCGTCTCCCTGTGGACTCCTGTCTTCCTATTTCATATGGAAATTGTATATGATTTTTTTGTCCTTTACCAATTCATCTGCTTCAAAGCTTAGCACCCCTTTTTATTCCAAAAGGAAAATGTGCAAGCTAGCATTTCTTAATGTTTGGAGAAGAGTCAAACAAACAGCAGGAATGTCCTAACTTGGCCCTGTCCAACAGTCACTTTAGGAACAGTCAAAAAATAAATAAATGATATATCACTGTTTTAGCTGTAAGAAGTCTGCAAAAGTCTTTGGAAGAAGAAGAAAAGCACCTGTATTTTTATTGGAGAGGGCTTGCCTTATACTACTCCATAAAATTTGGACACCACCAAGGGGATAATTTCTGATGATCTTTTGAACAGAAGTGCGCCGTGCCTCAATCAGACTCAGCTCATGTCCGGAAGAAATGTTTGAGAATGATGTCAGTGAAAAGAATTGAATTGAGAAGGCAATTATTTTTATTTTGTAGCAAATCTGTGTGACTGCACGTTATTAAATAGAAAGCCTGGTTTAGTATGACATTATTGAACTGTAACAAATGTCAGCACTCAATTGTTTATCTTAACAGACACTGATTTTTCTATACATAAAAAAGCTTTATTTATGGTTCTTCATAAAAATAAATATGCAATAACATTTTTATCAGCATACTGCATACTTGAAAAGGGTTGAAATAATCAAAAATATACTATAATGTATATATACCTATCACTAGTTAATGGGCATATTGCATGTTTTCAGAAAATAAATATATGTAGGGACTTTTAAAGACCAGTATGATTTAAATATATGAAGTATATCAATTAAAAATTGTTTTAGGCAATTTAATAATTTAGTTTACTCATATTTACATAAAAATTTGTATATTTCACATATCAAATTACCAGTAACGTATAATATTTTTAACTTAAGTTGGTGATTTTTGTTGTTTGAAAACTGTGGTTTTATCTCATGAAATAGGACGCAAAGCAAATGTAAAAGTATTATTTAAAAAAACTACGTCAATACAATAAAAGAAACAATGAATGAACAGAACAGAGTTCCTCATGCAGCTTGAGGAGAAAACAGAAATGTATTTTTTAATACCCTGCAAATACAGAAATACTTAGAATTTACTTTCATCTGTCATTTCAGTTGATGGAAGATTTGTCTTTCATTTCAATATTCGCAATAATAGGATTGCTATATTCTTTGGGGGTTTTCCAGTACTCGCATTTCTGCTTGTGTTGTAAGAAATACAGACACAGATAATGTATTACTTAACAAGCCTGTTATTCACTGAGACAGTTTATCCTCACATCTTACCTGAAGTAGTAGACAGTAGTAAGGATAGAAATATAAAGAAATTCCAATAGCATCATTTTGGGTTTGATGATGAGATATGACTCCATGTTTATTAATTCAAGCCTGATAAAGCGCCACCTGGTGGTGTAGCTAGCACCAGAAAATAGTAAGTATAAACATTTAGTTGAGTCAAAATGTAATAAAACTTACTTTTTTCATTCTGTTGCTTTCATAGCATGGAAAAACCTTCTAGACAATATTTTCACTGACAGAATAAGAATTCTTAAAAAAGAATCTTATTTTTTTAATTTAAGACACCAAACATATGATGAGTAGGTCTTTGCGATGTTTGGTTCACACTTGCTTTTGTTTTCTGATTTTATTTAGGTGGCTTATTATTGTCACTACTGGTTGTCACTACTGCTCTGCCTTCATTTCTGTGTTTATTAGTCATATTCAATCACCTCTTTAGCTGCTCTAAATTCAACACTTTCTAACGGAAAACACCAGGGAGAAAAATACTGTTTCTTAGTATCTTAGTTTCTTAGTTGACCAGTAAAACAAGACTAGTTTTACTGGTCTTGTTACTCTCACGGAGTGGATTTGACTTATTCTATTTTGCAACTTGTGTTAAACAACCATAACCCTCATAACATTATATTCAGATCAGTGGTGTAAAATTTATAAATAGTGTTTACACAAACTTCTATCTTTTAAAGTGGTGGTGTTATGTATTTTCCAGGCACATTGTGCCATTTTATAGCACAGTCAGTTGTTATAAAAATGTTGTATATATTAATCATGAGTTAAGAAATTTGACTTCGCAATGTGACGCTTTGAAATTGGCCTCTGTCTCTTTAAGAACTCCACCTTCAGGAAGTCATCACAAAAATGCTATTCTGTTATGGCATTTACAAATGTTTTTAGGAGAGTTCTACTGAGAAGTAGTTTGCATGATGAGCTCAGCACTGGTGCATTCCTACCAGGTGTTTGCTAGTTGTTGCTGCCGCTAGTCTGGAGGAGCTGAGTGATGGAAACTCAGCTGGGTACTGAGGCTCCAAGGAGAAGCTTAGTGGAAATAGGTGACACTTTGTGAAAGCAAATGTGCACCTCCAAATGGTTGCAATGGGAGATTTGAGGATTTTTCAAACATGCATGAAAGAATCAGAACAACACTTCAGGTAAGTTTTTTATGAGGGAGTAACATTTTAACATGATATAAGGCTCCAAAAAGTCAATTTTACAAAACACCTCCGCTCACTCCTGATTGTTAAACACCGTGAAACATGTAAGCTATTAATTTCACTCTGAAACAGCCTCAGATCAACTAGCCTCTAAACAAAGACGGCTAACTTTGTATTGCTGAGAAGATACTTACTACTTGGAATTATTCTGCAGAACCCCCCAAAAATACAAAATTAACCCTTAAGACAAATATCAGTTTATTTATTGTCTTAAGGTACATGCTGCTTCCTTAAAGGAGTGATAATTATCATCGGCCAGTAATAAGCTTATTAAAACAACATCTTATTTTGCTTTCTTATATAATGTTCTTATATAAGAACTCCAGCTCTTAGGGTTTCTGTAAAGTAGACTCTAAATGTATTGACATAACTTGGCTGAGCGCTCCAGGCAATCTTCCAGTTTCTGCCCAGTTGTAGTAATCATATCTGCCACAGCTGCTGCTTTATCAGAGATCTTGAGGACAAATACATTCCTGAAAGTAAACAGGCCTCTGCAGCAGCTTCTGCTGAGTGACAATTAGCTCGCTCGTGGTTTAAAGAACATTTAGAGACCACAGAGTCTTCAGATGCCACTGCAGGACAAATAAAAAACATTAGCAATGTAGCCTTAAAATAAGTTGCTAACTCAAACAAATAACATTCTATATTTGGATAAATTGTCATTACGACGAAATATCTTTTCATGTAAGTGATGTCTTATTACAAATACGTAGCACGTTAGTTCAACAGCTTTTAGAAATGATCTCACGTCATCTTTCTGCATGCCATCCGTGTTTCCCTGCCCATCCATGTCAGATCCCTTTCAGCAATTAGCCTTGAACTCGGAAAGACGATCAGCTCCGGTTTCCCATTGCTGCGTCCCTCGTCATCTTGGAGCACTTTGAATCTGCCCCCCTGCGTCCTAATTAAGACGTTAATGCTACCTCTCCTGGGGCTGGGGGATCCGGGCGCCCTGCATCCACCCACCACATTCCCTTTGTAGCCATCAAAACTGTTATGATAATAGTCGGCTTTGCACAGGTGCAAATTGCTTACGTTTAGTCTACATTTGCTCTCAGTCAGGGGTGATCTAAACTCAACTTACATGTGACACATTTGCTTTGGTTAGAAAATAATTTCATGTTATCACTCACCGACAAAGTCATTTTAACATCTGATTTAAATCTAATTAGATGGAATCCAATTTAACGAATTGAGACACTTTTGACCAGACAAGCTCCTCATTCTCAAACAAAAAACCCTAATTTTCTTCCAAAATGCAGAACGCATGTCATTATGAACCTCAGCACTTTCAGATGATTATATATTTAGACCATGTACACCAATAAATTCACAGACTTGTACTATTAAGCCTCATCCTGACCTTCTAACTGTTGACTTGGACCAATGCCATGTGATGTGTATAAGCTAACTAGAGCAATTACAAAGATTTGGGATTGAAAGAGAGCTGTCATTAGGATGTGCTTTCACATGCCGGCCTGCGGAGTTTGGCTACTGGCCAGGCTGGCAAATGGGATCAACCTTGCAAGGAGAGTCGAGGGGCCAGGCCAGGGGACCATGGGGGATAATTAGACAGTTTTATCCCAGCTTGTTGATATAAATGTGGCCAGCTTAGCCCTCTACACCCTTGCTTCATGGTAATGATCATGTCTAACAGGTGGCGGGCAAACAAAAGGGAGGGGGGGGGTCATGAAATGGATACTTTGCTTCCTGGCCCCGTCTCAGTCTTTCTGTTTTGTTTTCCGGCCCAATCGGAGTCGAAGTTTTCTACATTGCGGTTTCACCACTGACTGTTGATGCCGGGGAGTGTTGGATATTTGTCACCATCTCATCACATTTTAGCTAATCTGGTTGTCCTCTGGGAGACCCGCAGTGAGAGCCAGCCTTCCAGAGGGTAAAGCAAAACACATTGGTGTGTTTAACTCAAGTGGGTTTTAGAGTCTGATAGAAAAGAAAGTTGTCACTCCTCAGAGAAAAATAGCCCTAACTGAAAGGTTCATACCCCTCAAACCTTTCCGTCAAATTGCAACAACAAACCTCAATGTATTTCAAAAGAACTATAAAGCAAATTACTGTGAAGTAGAAGGAGAAATATTAGGGCTGGCAATGTTTAGGTGTTAACATCTAAAAAGCATAACGTGTTAATATTACATAGTGCAGATTAATCACATTGCCTATTCTTCAGCACGTTGCACGGTCTTGTCCTACGATCAACAATGCAGCGTTGCAAACGCGAGTGGAAATATAAAAAACTGAATCAGTTTTAGGTCATTGATTTATAAAAGTTATAATTATTTAACAAATAAAAATCTAAAACAGGATTTTTCTGTTGCTTGCTCTGACACTCCTAAAGCAAATTGTTTTTAGATATTCCTAATTAGTCAATAGAGTCCACCTGTGTGTAATTTAATCTCTGCATAAATACAGCTGCTCTGTGAAAATCTTGCAGGTTGATGAGAGGATGTTGGTGGAAACACCAAACAGAATAAAGTTGTTTTTGGTCTGAAAACTTTGCATAAGATTGTATTTTAAAGGTGTATGGCAGGGATGCCCAAAGTCGGTCCTCAAGGCCCGGCATCCTGCATGCTTTAGTTCTCTCCCTGCTGATGATAACAATCTTTTCAGCATGTCAATGTTCTTCTTAGACCTTCTAATAAGCCATTTTTTGCTCCAGGTGCGTTAAACCAGGGAGAGAACTAAAACATGCAGAGTGCTGGCCCTCGAGGACCGACTTTGGGCACCACTGGTGTAAGGTATTTGAAAGACAACTCTCATATTTGTCCTTCATTTCTAACCTCCAACATGCTTGTTACGGTCGGAGGCTCTCTTGATTGAGTCATCTTTCATACCAGGGGTTGACCATTGCGCTGCACATCCAAATCTCCTGCATCCTGTGCAGGGAGGGTGGACGAGGTGCGCTGTCGCTGAGGCATGTGAAGAGGCTTCTGAGACCACTCATCTCCAGGCTCCTGCTTCACTGTCATATAATGGATCATTTGGGTCAACAGGAAGCAGGAAAAATGATGCATGCATTGGATTTTACTGCTTTTTCCTTAAATGTGTGGAACCAATTGAGGCTAGTAAACAATCCTCATTCTCCCCAACCATTGCCTTTTTGTAAATTGGACAGCCTGCCAAGCAGAGAAGTATGCAACAGTGTAGTTTTCGGACCACATATCTGATTTGCTCATTGTGACCACAGCAAGCGTTCTCTTGCGAATGTCCGCTGGTGCCCTTCTTGTGCCCTAGTCTGTGGTCAGTTAAGTCCAGCTGATCTATAGAGGCGTGTCTCTGAATTTAAGAGCTTGATCCTTTCTGGTCAGGCTGCAGCCTTGGAGTTTAGTGTAATTTTCGCCCTGCAAGTTGTTTTTAAAGCTTAACCTATCCTTAACCCCGTATTTCACTGTCTTCAGAGGCTTACAGGCGAACCCTAGCTTCAAAAACGCATGACAAGTTTTATGATTGCAAATTTTCAAAGATGTCCTTTATTTTTTCTTTTGCCTTGGCAAACATGTTTACTACACTTTTGTGGCAAAGTTGCCCAGGATTATGTGCTTCAAGGTTCCTTTCATGCTAGATTAGATTTAGTGTTTTTGGTAGAATCACGGTGTGCACAAATTAAAGACTCTAACCAGGAAGACTCTATATACTGTATTTATTTGACTGCCTAACAGCTGAAAGCCTCTTCAGAGATGAGTAGAGACGCAACGGAGCCCCTCATTAACAGCCTGCAGTATTTTTAGAGTCATGCGCAGTGTAAATAGTCACAGAATATATTTTTTCACATCGTTGATTCTCACTCACGTGTCCTCATCTCTGAAAGGATTCGGCCCATTTTCAAAGTTGCTTCACAGTCTTCAGGTCGTTGCAGCTGTAACTGAGACGCCGTGCAGCTCCATTACTCTGCAAATCAGGCGTCCTGTTTAACGCTTGAGTTTATGAACCACTGAGCTCAGTTATCACATAGTGTCCTTTACCTGCAAGATGTAGAGAACGAGATAGAAATGTAATGGTTTACCCTTTCTAGCTAAGAGAGCCTCAACTCTTCTTTAAAGGCTTATGGAATTTTTTTTGTCTCTCTTATTTAAGAAGTACATTTATTAGGTCTGACACTGATGTTGGACAAGAAATCCTAACTTCAGTCTTGGCACTAATTTTATCTTAAAAGTGTTCTATTTTTTAAGTAACTCTTGTGGTTTTCAGTCATCTCCTCTGCCTGTCATATTTATTTTGCTGCAGGATTTTAGTATTGTTGTTTGCAAATACAAAGCCACCCAAGCTGAATACATCTGTGTTTTACAGAATTTGCATTCGGATACGTTAAGAAGATAGATTTTTGCTTCCAGAGTTTCCTCAAATATGGACACAGAGAAAGAAACTCTTTCATTCATGTCTTTTTGAAGAGATTTTAAACTGTAAAGTTAAGAAACTAACTGTGAAAGCACATTCATATGTAAACAATAAAAGCCTAGTATAAAGATTAGGTTTTTGTATTTGTGTTTAAACATGAACACAGTGGTGTTAATTTCACAATGCTGCCTTCGGTCTTTGTATTGCATAGATAAACGTGTCTCTTTCTTGACATACTGGTTTCAGTTTTTTTTTAACGAGGTTTCCTGAAATGTCTCTGACTCTGCAGGTGATGAATATGTTTCCCTCTTGGTCAGAAAACCAAAGATCTAAATTTGTCTCTTTGTTTTAAGAGTCTGAATCCCGTCCAAAGCCTCTGACGTCTACAGCTTCCAAATATTGCTGTCATTGTCTGAAAGGCAAGATATTTATTACCAGCACACACACACACACATGACTGGACTGATGTATCTAGAGACCTCTTTTCATGAGAACTCTCGGATGAAAGGGCAATTGTTTAACAGTTGTCTTATTGTTATCTTTGAATTTGAATAGCAAAGTGGAAAGCTTTTATTAGTTTCATTCTTTGTATGTCTTCTTTAAGTTCTTTATTCAAACATGGCAAAATAATATGTTAAATTCAGACAAAGGTTTGTGCAAATGTAACAGAAACAAATTAAAAGAGACTTTTCATTTGTAATAGTGTTTATACTTTTCTGATTTTTTTCTTTATTATTCTTTATTTATACTCTCCTTTGTTGCTTATCTTTTTTTTCTATGTCCAAACAACATGACTTTTACTTTTATAAAATTATGTGAGAATTAGTTTAAGTTGACTACTACAGAAGTTGTTTAAAATTTTCAACAGAAGCAATGTGAGTAGTTTAGGGCCCAAACTTGACCTCACATGTGATTTTACGTCATGTCGTTTACTTGTACTTGTTTACCTATACAGCAGAATTTAGAAGGTAGATTACTCAGGCAGGACATTACAAATCATACATTGTGCATTAAATTATTAAGTTGGGCAAGTGTTTGAATTCTAACGCAAAGTTTAGGGCAATTTTAGACAGGCCTTGATGTCTTTTTCCAGAAAAACCCTCCAAACCCTGCTCCTTAATTTTAAGTTTATGATAAAAAAAAAGCATATGAAAAAACAAAAACAGGATTTTGTCAAACGTAGAACACAACCAAAAATTTCTGCACTTCCTGTAGGATTGCTGCTAGCTTCTTGGTAGCTCCACAGACTGTTCTCCATCTTAACTCTTGAGCGATTTCTGTGCTCCATTGGTAAAATGTTGTGGTTTTTTCCTACTATTTTTCTAGCTAACACCTTTGTTCAATTAGATCTGTCTATTTTTTGTGAAATATCTAAACAAATTATGTCTGAAATCCTAGTGGAACAGCTTAAGTTTATTTAACTGATGGCAGGTGTGGATTTATTATATGTAGGTTTTGTTGATCTGAAGGGAATATACAGTATATATATATATATCACATTGAAAGTGGAAAAACCTTTGAAAGTATTTATCATCTAATGGCAACAAGTGTGTATACACTTTTTATTATAGATCGTCACCTTCCTAAAATAATGGTCTATGACTTTTTTTTCCCAAAGTGATTTTTATTTTTGTGTTTTGACTTAATTCATTATTTTAGGAAAACATTTGATGTTATTGAATTTTTTTTAAATAACAAAAACAATTTCTACATTGCATATACAAAACTGCAGGTGTTATACAGATTTAAAATGACATGAAATAAAATGTATATAAACTCTGTTACGGTTTGTCATTTCAATCCAACAAACTCTTTTTAAAATAAACTGAAAATGTATATATTTTTTCTGTCTAATCTATTTCCTCTGCATTGTTCCATGAAACGTTTCAGCCCAGAGTAATGAGGCCGATAATCTGTTGAGACCCTGCTGCTGCAAATGTTAAAATGTCATCCTCATTAATGTTGTCTGACATGCTAATTTCAAACTTTGTTTTTGCTGCAGGACTTTAAACTGCAGCACCTGTGCTCTCAGTGGGTTCCCACAGGAGAGGCACTAATGTTGTGACCGTTATTAGATTTCATCCAAAGTCCAAATTGGTGAGGCCGCTTCATCATGTCACAAACAGATAATCACGATGAAATCTGCCACCCGGAGGTTAACAAAGACAGGAAGATTAAATAATACATTCATCACATTCTGGGAGGCCCAGGGCCAAGTTCATGTCAAACCCATAACGAGCAAAGTATCCTCGGCCCAGCTCATTTCCCCACACGCACGTCACTCTCTGCTGGAAATCTGCGTAGAGGATGTATTGATCTTACTGGTGCTTCCTTTCTCACAAGCTCACAAACAGAGCCCCCAGTATCACAGGCAGTGCTGCAAAACAACTTCACCCCCTGCCTCCAAGCCCCATAAAACAAAATAATAAACTCGCCGCTTGCCAAAACAATCCAAGTACCTTTGTCTGTGCAAAGACTTTTTGTGTGCGTGCAGCTTGTCTGCTAATGCACGATTATTTGCTTCCTGTCACTTCAGTGGATTAAAATAGCTCTCTTGTTATAAGTCAATTTTGCTGAATAATAATGCGTTGGTTCTTTTTTGTTTCTATGTTTTGTTGCTAACCTAAATTATACCTCAGACTATTGTAAAAAGGAATAACAAAATGTTTTGGGGTTTTTTAAATGTAATTTTCTAAAATATCCATTATTGTGTGTGGAACATGAATTTAATTTAAAAATCACAGTAATTGACTTACACGGCCATTTCTGTGTTAATTCTTTTGTTTGCTGAGGAAGTGGAGGTTTTTGGAGAAGATATTACAGTAGAGCATTTTCCCTGCAGCCACCTTGGTTTGGCAAAACCGAGCAGTTCATGTTTGCCACCTTTCACATCTTTTACATGGAGCATTATTGGTAACATAATCTTCAGTTTAAAAACTTTTAGGCTTTTAGTAGATAAACATTCAGTAAATGTTATTAAGATAATTTGTTTGACTATGATATTTCTGAGATAGTTTTTTAGACAACATATTTCAACATATCTAAGAGTAACACAACTTATTAAACTTCTCAGAAGAAATATTAGTTATTCACAATTAAGTAATGTTTTTTAAAACAATCTTCAGGCACAATGAGAGTTTGTAGAAACATTTGATCAAAATATGGAAAATGTGTGATAACCTCTCATCTCTTACCATTATTTTTGGCCAAATGTCATGTTATAAAATTATAACCCAAAATGGGATTGCAGTGTGTGACAGACAATGTATTTAGAATAAAGTTTTGTTTCTTGAGCAGTCAAACAATGGTAAAAGACAAACTGAATAATTTTAGGAAAATTAGACTTTTAGCTGCTTCCATTCACTAGAGCTGAGTTTGACCAAACCAAGGGATATAAAATGTTCTGGTGACACACATGATGAGGGAAATAGGAGTAAAAGTGCTGATTAGGTGGGCACTCCACACAGAAATTATTTATTTTTCTAAAAACAGACAGAAAGTTCAAATGTACACTGGTGGTAAAAACTAATCCGGAATCTTGTTCAATAAAATTTTCAATTAAGTCTTTGTCAAAAGTCACACCAATTTTAAATTATATTTGCTATGTTGTACACTTATTAGCATTGGTTAATTAGTTTTTTCTTTGGAAAAAAACATGTAAGTATAGAATCAATTCCTTTCCACCACTGATCATGTTATACTGTTGATCCTGTTTGCTTTATTTTCTGTTTTTTTGAAAATCATAATGACACAATTTTATGTAAGTACATAAAATTCAACGTACCCAAACGGGAATAACTGGAGCCTAAGTCAGTATCATTCCTAGAATATACATTCTTTCAGCAGCTTTGCTCCAATTGTGTATTGTGTTTCCTTGTAATCAGTCGTGCTGCGTCTCTTGATTGTTTGTCCTCAAACAGGAAACCTGCCTGTTATTTGTTCCTCACGAATATTACCTTGTTTGTTGTGCTTCCACTCGAACAGCCCCGATCTAAAGATATTTGGGAGTGAACCTACTAGACTGCAGCATCATCAGGAGAATCATAATCAGAGCAAAGTTCATTTCATCGACTAAAAATTCCTGAATGATTAGAAAATATCAATGTAATTAAGAACGAAGCTTTTCTCTTCGAGTGTAACTATTTCAGGCTTCATCATGTGGTGTCTCCTGTTTATAATAATCATCAGGACAAACAATGATACAGTGGAAAGTTACCAGGACATCAGGGGTGAACCTATTTTATCGCTGCCTCTGTAATGTTTATTAATACTTTTAATTTGAAAATCTGACTCCTTGTGGAAACAAATAGCAACTGCATTTATTGCAGTCACTTTTGCATGTCTGGAACTTCGTTCAAGCCATGTTTATACTTTACTCCGCCACACAGCGCTACAGATGATCATGTTATTCTAATCACACCAAAATGTTTGTTATTTGTGCAGGTTTTGGTATCTTAATTCTGTCTATTCAAATAGTCTGCTCAAATGATTGCACAAAATAGTCATTTTACTGCATGTATCTTTGACAACCTGATGCAACACCTAACCATTTCTGTTGCAGACACAGTATGCACTAAATTCCTTGATTTAATTCTGTTATCAGAAAAAGCCAGAGACATAAAACCGTCTTCGATTACAATCGCAGAGAACTCCTGAAACGTGACTCCTAGAGGAGCAGCGAGGGATTTAAAGGGTGAGGGAGAAGTAGAGACTGACTCTGTTACATTTTGCTTTATTTATTAACAGCACCTCAACGACACCTGGCAGCTGTGCTGCCCGGCGCCTTCTAAACTTGTTCTCATAGTAAAATAGAACTCACTGTTCATGCAATCGCTGGAAATAATATCTTTTAAGGCATTTTGGAATCTTTGTTAATCTACATTTCTGAATGCAAAAAGCACATTTTCTGAAGGTTGAAGTTGGAGAGTTTTAGTCTTCATCAGCATTTCTGGTAGGGCTGATTCAACCTTTCCACTATTTAATAATAATCTACCAGTAGTCTAATCCCCGCTAAGCCAAATTCCCTGTTTTTTTGGAGAAGAAAGAATCTGTGGCCTCCTACGCTTGTTGAGTTTATTTATTAGAGGCAGGTTAAGGAGAGAAAGACAAGAGGCCATAATTGATTAGCTCACTGCGTAATGTAAAAAACAGAGAACTGTCTTTTACTGTCTATGAAGACATTGAACTGTTTCTTGTCTTCTTGTTTTTAGCATACTAATTATTAGCTGCACTTCCAGCTAGCCATCTGGTCACATTTTGCACAGTAAATCTTAAAAACCAAAACATTTTTTGTAATTTGGAAAATTGTATTATAGGCTGTGCATATTATTTATGTTAATCTAAGGCATAAATAAAATGTCTTAGATTAGTGCCTGTCACTGGAGACAGGCACTTTCTTTGTTACAATTGTAAATAAAAGTTACATTCTAAGTTTGAGCTTTAAAGTTGGAAGAAATTTCTGTCGTTGTCCTTAAATTATAATCAACAATTCTTATAATGCAGCTATACAATGAAGCTTCAAACTATTCATACATCTGAATAAAGTTATTTTAATTCAGCCGAGAAGTTTGTTTCAAATAGAAAACGAGACGGGTAAATGTTAAAAGACAATTAAACAATCTAAAATTAGTGACATGTTGACCCGTCGTGATGGATAAAATTAATCATATTCCATCAATCAAGCAATTTAACCCATCTTACAATAGTTTACCAGTCTTTTTCACAGTTTTTGTTAGTATTTACTTTTGGTAATGTGCCTTTGAGCTTGGAAGGCCTCCTTGCCATCACCTTAATGTTTACTGCTCTTCACAGACTCTATAAGATCAAAGACTGGACTAACTTCCAGTCAGAAGAAATATATTTGTAAAATAAAGAATTAATGTGATCTTAAATCTGAATTATGTTGGTTTTAGCCACGTATATAAGAAAAAACATTGTGTCCCTCAATTAAAAGCTTACCTGATTTTCACAAGTTTTGTGATTTACTTGGAGTTCTTGTCAATTAGGCAATTAATTTTTATTTATACAGACAGTGAAGGCAACACAAAGTGCCACACAGAAGATAAAAAACAGCAGTGACATATCAAACTTAGACATTTCTTTATATAAATTAACAGAAATGATGGTGGTTTAAATGACTGTGAAAATAAGTTTGTGTTCATAATCATAATTATAATAAAAAGATACAAAAGCTGGACATAAATCCACCGCCTGGCCTGGAGAAACACTCTCAATGCTTCTAATTGCATTGTGGGTATTGTAGGCACCAGGTTCTGAGCAGAAAGCGATACATCTGGAACCAGAGTGAAAATTATAGTTTTATTGCGCATGATTTTTGATATTCGCATCAGTCGCGAGCAGACGACTTCACACATTGGATTGATGGAGAGCACTTACCGGTTCTGCTTTTTAATGACGCTGTTAAAAGGCAAAGCTGCTGTAACTTAAGCTCAGCTTTACTCTGAGCTGCGTTCAGCCAAACAACGCCTCTCTCAGCTATTCTAAATCACGGAAAGCCAAACCCTCCAGAGGCTTGTTGCCTAAATGAAAACGGAGTAGTGATTTATTTGCTGTCCTAATGAGCTCTAATAAAAAAAAAAAGAAGTGGGATCCATATAGTCTGCATAGCCGACACCACTTCCACTACCCCATCTCTTGCTTCCACACACTCTGCCTCTGTGGCAGCAGGATCCCATCGGCTATCCAATTACGACCTGGCTGGCCAGGGGTTCGCATTAGTGGCGAATGAGAGCTGTGAACAGGGAGTATCACATGCTGTAATATGGAAATTCCTCTGTAATGCACAGGCTGCGGGATTGTGCGATTACTTAACTCGTTTCAGTTGACAAAATGTTACTGGTTTGCCAAAACGTGTGTGGGGAAGAAGTTGAATCTTGCCACGAAGTGGTGGGGTTCCAGTCTGAATGTGGCATCCAATGGGGTAGGTGGGAGTACAAGGTAGGCTCCAGTTTCATGCAACCAGGGAACAAACCATTAAGAAAGAGCGCAGCGCCCAACAAGCCCACACTCCCACTCTGGTGTCCACATGACCGATTCCAGACGCTGATTTGTGGTTCCTGACACTTTAATTCATCGGAAAACACCAGTCAGGACCCAGGAGTTAAGTAAGTCCATTAACACTATGCAGAAGTAATGCTTTCCAGTGCGGTGCCAGCCATGCCACCCAGCGTGATGAAGTACAGAGACTCGGGGATTTCACAGTGGGTGAATATTTCCTGGAAGTTTTACACTGAAACCGCTGCCAAAGTAGACTTAAACTGCAGTATCTAACTGCCTTTATGAACTGTAAATAATAATTTTATCATCATACACTTTACATAATCCTACTCTTCTGTGAAGACTGCAACCACAGAGTTGGTATTATGACATGGATATGTAAAAAGAAAGAAAAAGCAGATTATGGAAAACTATATTTTCAATTTGCTGCCAAATTAAGTCATCTTTAAAGTTTTACGAGCCCACTGCTGACAGAGTGGAGGATTTTAAGAGCTATCTTCTCCTGTGATAGTCTCAAGTTGATGCAATCATGTATTCCACTCAGTCTCTTTCTACAATTTCAACACAGTGTGGAGTCAAATATGCCTTTTGTCAGCTGTTGCATCCATGGAATCCAGCCGTGTCTCTAAAGAAAAAATGATTTCACTGTCATCCAATCCATTATTTAGCTCGGATATGTCAGCTGAGCTGTAAATGACTCAAAACACAGCTGCTGCAAGGGAATGGAAAATTTGGAGCCAAATTCAAGGAGCTAAGAAAAAAAAAAAGGTGGAGTCAAAAAGCTGTAGGATTCGATGCGCTCTGCGGGACAATATTATTAATTTGCGAAAAGGGTCTGGAAAATCTATCCATCTTTTGTTCTAACAGGAATCTGAGGAGGAACATTTACATCCTCCAGCTCAGCAGCCGTGGAGGCCGATCTGTTGTTTTAAAAGTTAAAAGTCAGTTTATCTTTCCTTCAGACTTTAAGAGGTGTTCGCAGCGCCACCTGCTGGACAATTAAAATGGAAACGTGAGTAACAGGTTACTATACTATTTTATTGTATCCCTACGACGTCAGCAGTACAGTTATTGTTTTTTAAATGTATTTATGATTCTTATTACTAAAATATGTTGTTTCAGTGTCTTAGTAATTAGATTGAAAGTAATTTAATGTTTCCTATAAATGTATGTTTTTATTAATATTATAGATTTATTTTAATTAAAATTGTGCATAGTAATCACAAACATGAGGGAGGTCTTATATAAATCAGCTTTGTTACGTGCGTGCATGTTTGTGACGCACATTATATTCAATGCAATTTTGTTTTGAGAAATTTTCAAGAGAAAGAAAAATCTCAAATTTTAAAAACTTTGACAGTTGATTAAATACCTGATGGTTTTGTTGGAGCAAGAAAACCTCAAGTGCTTTTTTAAAAAAAATCTATTTAGATTATTATATATTTAATTTATTTTAAATGTTTTTATGTCTATTTGCTTGTTGAGGTATGATGGTTTTCTAATAGGAAGGATAAAGCAGTAAATCCAGATAAATAGTGGTGTCAAAACAATAAATGTTAAATGAAGAAACCTGCTACACATAAGAACTTTATTTTTAAAAATCACATTTTTACTCACAATTAAATAAATTGATTTATACAGTTTGCTCAATTTTTAAAATAGTGTCTACAGCAGCTGCACATGTGAGACAAAATGGAAAAAATTTGGAATAAGAAATGTATCCAAACTTGCAAACAAATTGTGAAGTAATGCTCTCTAAAATGTTCTGTTTTGAAGGAAGTTAGACATTTTTAATGCTGTACAGTTATTATAAAGGAGAAACGATAAAATAATGTCAGATATCAGTACACATGCTAAAATTATGTTTGTAATTAAAGCCGTGTATTATTTTTGCTCTCTGTCATGCAGCTTTTCCATTTTAATATAAATAGAGAAACATAAATTCAGCTTATGCAGGTTTTCAACTTCATCATCATTATTATTTTCTCATGACTGACGTTTTTTGTAAAGACAAACATATAGTCATCCTGCTACGCCTAATTTCTGCCATCACACCAGCAATTTTTATTAACATTTTAAGGAATAAACAGCTCCTTATATACCCCTAAAGTCTAGCACTCACCTTCAGTCTATTCTCCCTAACAATCCGCAGCTTCCAATCTTGTTTGCTCTGTGTCCAAACTGTGAGGTTGTGGGGTCCAGTGAGATGTCAGCGTAATAGCAGAGAGAGGGGCACAGACGTCTTGGAGGTCCAGGTTTTACAGCACAGCAGCCCAGATCGCGCACAGCACCCCCCCCCCCCCCCACACACACACACACCCTCCACTGAGACTAGAGTTTGTCACTTGAAGATTTATACTCCTCTCTATGAAAGCTTCTTTACAAGCCCAACGGGAACCTTTGGGACGCAGAGGAGCCGAGAGTGGGAAACACCGAGTCACAAAATGAAAGAACAAAATCAGCGAGACACGTGGAACAAATTGTTTAATGACTGTGAAACTTGGAGAAATCATTCAGTCTGTTTAAAAAGACTCTAGATCAGGATTTATTCTTCTGGTCCAAAGGAAGAACTCCTACCCTTGAACTTGTTTTTGAACAACAATGAAATTATCTTGATTGATGCCTTTTTTTTTTTTAGTGCGAACTAAGATGAACAGTCATGAGATGAACAAATCCCTGTGATGTACATAAAGGAGCTTTCAGACACATATAAAGTGCTTTGCAAAAGTTTTTATTCTATTTGAGCTGTAAAACATTTAGTCAAATTCTAACCATAATTTTCAAAGTGTTTGATTGGTGTTTTATGTGACAGATCAATATAAGGAAGTGAAGGAAGTGTTTTTTTTAGATACCTAAAAGTTTTTATATAAAAACATACATACATATATTATTTTTACATATGTATTTTGTATATATAAGTATTTTCTTAAAATTGTCAAGTAAATATTTTGTGGAAACACCTTTTACTGCAGCTGGAGCTTCAATTTTTTCTAGGGTACGTCTCATCCAGTTTTGAACATTTAGGTTTATATTTGTACTGAGACGTTCTAACACATGAATATGTTTGGCGCTAATCCAGGGGTCAACAGTGCAGCTTGATGGCCATTTGCAGAGCATAGAATAATTTTTGACGTAATTCAAAAATGGCACTAGTTTTGTCCCAGAACACAAGTGGTTGATATGGATGGATGCTTTTAAAACGTTTTAAGGTGACATTTTCACTAAAGGAGTTGCGCTAATATGGAAAATGTTAGACTTAGCACAAAGAATCTGTCTTTTATTTGTCATATTTTACTTTTATTTTGATTTTAAGTAGGACTGTAGAAATCTAGTGCCTCTACTATTAGAAAACAAGTTTCTCTTGCCCTTGATTATTTTATAACTTGATGATTTTTGACCCAATTAATAAAATTGGGTCAAAAGGATTTCCCTCTATTTAACTTTTATCATCTGCCCATCTACTCTGAGAAGCTTTCCTTTTGAAGGAATGCATCTCCATAGCATTATGCTGCCACCACCATGTTTCACAATGATGAAGTGTATTCAGGTTCATGTGCTGTGTTAATTTTCACATCGCTTTCTGCATGTTGGCGTAAAAGTTCAGTTTTAGTTTCATTTGAACATCATTCACTCCATGCATATTTCATGGCAAACCTCTCCAGAGTTATCATGATCGTTGTTAATCGTAGAAGATGTAACATAAATGACAAAACCAAAAAATACATTCCCAGATAAATAACAGAGAACAAAATAAACAAAAACACAGCAATGTAAACAACTTTTCACATTTTAATTTGTACATTAGTTGAAAAAAATGTTTCTTGATTTTTAGTCTTCCTAAGAATAATTCCTAATTCAGCAGCGCTTAAGTAGATAGATTATAATTGTGGTTGTAATGTGACAATATGTGCAAAAGTGGAAAGTAGTACTCTTAAAAGCAAAAAATAAAATAAAAAATGTAAATAACTTTGAAGTGATTGATATCAAACTCACTGCATCATAGAATAGGAAAAAGTCAGAATTGACATGCAAGAAAATGAAATGAATGCTTTATTTTACCTAAGCGCAGAGCTTCATATTACAATATTTTCTTCTTTGCAACATTTTTACTGTAGGAGGTTTAAAGCCTGCCCTGGTTCCCCCCCTGCGTCTTCCATATTATAGTACAGATCACATAATTTCCCTAATTTATTTCAGTATCTGACCTATTTATAGTAAAATCTTGTGCATGGTGAGATGAGTCGGTCTCGTAGGAGTTCAAATTTGTTGAATGTTTAGGTCATGATCCACAAGTGAAGTTTAATTTATGTTTGTCTTCTGTGGCAGCTAAAAGCCAGAAGGATCCACTTCCTTCTAAAATCACCCAGGGAGCTTTCACAGCTTGATTTTTCATCCTGTCCAGTTCTTCCTCAGCGGTGCTGTACATCTCTGTCATCACACACTGAAGAGGAGAAGTTACTTCTTCATCACCCAACAAGAGCCAAACAGAAAGATCAGATTTACCCCAATATGTGTAGGGCTTCTACTCTTACATTACTAAACTAAATTTAATGTGAATCACTTTTACTTCTTCACATTATAAAGGGTTTTTTTTTTTTTTTTTTCTCTGAAAATAATGACCAAAACAGACAGTTGGAATAAAATGACGTTTGTAAAATGATATTTTAAAAATCTGGAAAAATGAGCGTGTGAGGCCTGGTGAAAAGTTAGAACTGTGTACAATTAATTACATGCACATGTGGTCTGCAGCTTTCAGAAGTCATTTATTAATTCAAGTCACATTGATTGTATAACTTATTGCCATACATAAACCAGTATGTGTCTGCAGTTTCTCATATGTACACCCTTAATTTATTTAAGTAAACATTATGTCCTTTTTTATTTTAGTTTTGGAGTGTGTGCATCTTATCCTTCGGTTTGAATGTCTCTTATTTATATCAGAGGAATAAATATAGTTATGTTTTTTTCTTAATAGTAGTCATGTTACATTTCCAGATGCTAACATTTAAACCCCTTGAATATTTTTGTAATGCAGAAAATGCACGAAAAATAAAGTAATGTTTCTTAAAAGATAATCTCATGAAGAAAACATAATGGTCTATTAAAAACAGTATTTCAATTTGGCGAGTCTTTGCTGCACAAAAAAGTAAAATCTTATAAAGATTTTATTTCTACAAACTGAATTACAATAAAACATTTAAGTAAAATTAATTAAGGTAAATTAAAGTTATATGGCTACATTATAAATGATTAAATTTGATTTATTTGATTTATTATATTTATATTTAGTATTTATTCATTCGTGCATATTTATTTAAATGTACATGAATATCTAGATATTTAACTTAACTTGTCCCACTTTATCTTTTATTTAATTATAAAAGATCATTTATTCATTTGTCTAATTACACTTGTTTATATTATTTATGCAATAATTTTTCAATTTATTTATCTTTTTTTTTATTTACATTTCAAACATTCCAAAAACAAATAAATAAATAAAAAGTTTAAAAAGTTAAAACTTCATTATTCTCGAAAAAAAAACAACTGAGACACAAAGAGAGAGACACACTCACACACATTCGATTTAGTGCTTTCAGAAATTATTACAGGCTAAGATTTGAATTACTGATTTAATTTTATGCTGCTGAACGTCTTTCTGTAATGTGCAGTTCTCCTTTGTTACACCTGGGGGCGACATTCCGTCTGCCAGTCTAGCAAACTGACCTGTCGTTGCTTTTCTGTGCAGGAGAGTAGTGACAGGTTTATGAATTTACCATGCTTTGCTGCTGAACATCTGAAGGAAGTAAAAGTGGACATGAATGCATGTATGAGGCGTGGTGAACATATGGAGACTCTCTCCTCCTCACTCCCTCCTTTCATTCCCTTGATGCCAGCCACCTGCATTATGACAAAAATCTGCATCTCCACCAAGGGAGCAGGCAAACTGTTGTGACTGCTGGAGCCTTATAGGCTATGTGTGTGGAGCAGCCTAGACGTGTTTCTCTACCCTTACGCAGTCGTCTGCTTCAATATCAAACACAGTTTCCCCAAATTCCTGCAGACTTTTAGCCTCCTTCTGACATAAGATGCTGAGTCACAGCAGCTAAAGATAGATGCTCGTTTGCAGCAGCAGCAGCAGCTTAGGTCAAGAAGTGCAAGCTTGAGGTGAATCAGAAGTCATGCCGCAGAGTTAAAGAGTTCAGCAGTCTTTTTTACAATGCAAAACAGGAGGCATATGGCTGTTCTGTCTTTCCAGCTCAGCCCCCCTGAGAAATGGTCTTTCTGTGAGTAATAAAGCTGTCCTATAACCCCATAACCTCTGCAATATTCATGATCCAAAGTTTAGGCCTTACAAGACAGCTTGATAAGTGTTGAACCTGAGAGCGTTCCCAAGTTCAAGCATAACAAGTGCGTTGTCTACCTGCGTTGCCATGGGCCGAGCTTGTCCAGACACTCATCGGCTTGTTAAAACACACTCCTCATTGGTTCAGAACAAGCGTTCACAGTAGACTTTTTAGATGTTTATCGACGTCACAGCCTTGGCAGAACCCATAATAGGCATTGGTTCATGTCAGCATTACGACCTGTTTATATGGAGGCGGGGGAGATGACACTTTTATTGCCTGATGCGGCATCCCTCCGTCCTGTCGTGCCCTGGCCTGCTTTGCATTCTCTTGTCACATCAGTGAAGAACTTCTTCTTCCACAAAAAAAGTCTGTGAGACAGAGAGAGGAAAATATACACAGATAACCCACAGGAGGGGCTATCTGTACAATAACAGTCCTAATGCGGTATCTGATAAACATGCATTAATCACAGCAAAGGACTTTTATAACCGTTGCTGAGAACACATCAGGATAGAGAAAGGAAGGGATCGTTGTATGGGGGATTTGCACTTTTTCTTCCAGCTACAGGTGACCTAGTAACCAGGTAAGGATAGGTATATGTGCTATGCAAAACATGCTCACAATATTTTTTGCACAAAATTATTCTTATATAATAAAATTGTTGTTCTGCCTCTTTTCACAATGAGCTGTTTTAGGGCCTCGTGTCACTTTAAATATAAATAATCTGCTGCTGGCCCCGAACTCAACATTTTACACTCGAATATGAAAATGTATGGTTGCAATTATACAACCATACGTATTCGAGAAGCAGACGTAGAGCCTCCTGCACAACCAGCAAGTGGTTTCTGGATGGGAAGTCAACAGCAAAACACTTATCTTTTCCAGCAGTCATTGCAGTCAGAAGCTGGCAATGTTTTTTGCCAGTCAGTGTTTTTTGTCTTTTCCAGCTGACGAAATGTCCTGGAGCTCAGCTTGGGTTGCTAGGTAACAGGTTGGGCTTCATGGGGGTTGCTAGGTAACTGGTTGGGCTTCATGGGGGTTGCTAGGTAACAGGTTGGGCTTCGCGGGGTTTGTTAGGTGAGGGGCAGTACTTGCTGATTTGTGACGTTACATTCCGGAGGTTTTTGAATCTGGTCATTTTCCAGCCACCTAAAAACATAAAGTTATTTTGATGAACTGACTGGGTGTTTTTTGTTTAGAAGCAGTAAATCACATAGAAGTACAAAAACGTGTAAAATGTCAATTTGGTGTCATACGTCCCCTTTAGGATCACAGCAAAAACACCTTAACTTCAAAGTCAATGAAACTGTTTTTAATCATGCTGTCTCATCACAAGATTACAGTTTATGATCCAGTTTTATGATCTGGAATTCTGGAGATACTGTCCTGAGCCGGTGAGTTTATCCACAGTAAAACAAGTTCTGAATGAAGCCATAACTCTAAAACAACATCAAATACAAACATGAAACACAAAGGCCTTACTTTTTCAAGACAAGTACTATTATCTGTGGAAACTAAAGGTTTTGGACATTAAAATCATTTTCATATTTCAATAAAAACAGGACAAGCCCAAGAACACCGTCCCAATTGGCTGTATTGCAGCATAAAGCCATACAGTTTTAAAGGCCTAAGAAAATATTTGCAAACTTATGAAACTGAAGAAAGATTTTTTTTTAATCATCTTTCATCATTTTGCCACTTTGAGCTTTGAGTAAATATAAATAGGTTTGATGGAAATAAGGCCCTAATTTATAAAAGGTGAATATTTACTCTGCTTGTAACTTTTACAAAAATATGTCTTTACATATTTGTTAAAACTGTGCATTTTCATACATAATAATATGTGTACTTCAATATTGTTTCTTTGTTTTGGCACTAGTTAATGACATTATAAACTCAATGAGACTGTCTGAGTATTCAAAAACAGTTTTTAACAGTGATTTTCTTCCATATTAACTTAGGAAATACAAAGGATCTGCAATAACTGCTTTGTGCACTTAAGACGCAGCAGTCTGTCACTGCATGAGCTCTTCAGTTCATCAACTCTGCAGCAACTGAGTGATGCCATCATGTCAATATGGACTTTGTTCCATATTGACGTTTACTAATCTATTCTGTCAAGTGATTCAGTGAATCACTCTGTTTAATATGGTACAAATTAAAGTTTTTTAACTTATTAAATACATGCATATGATGTTCTACTTTAGATGTGTTATATGACAAGTTGGAAATTGTATTGGTCTGGAATGACCAAACAAAGGCAAACTGACAGATTTTAATACTATTCTTTATTTTTATAAGACCTTTTCAGTGATGTTGTGCTTTGCTAAATAGAGTCAAGTAATTCTGCAGTTTCCCTGCCCTGAAAAGTGTAAAATAATAAAATATTAATTTGAAATGATAAAATAGCTACGCACATATGATGATAAACCCCTTCTCATCATACTTTTTTAAATAAACCATCTACGTTTTAACAGTTTTTTCACTTTGGTGACTTTAAGTCATAAAGAAAGTGTAGGTTTTAACACTGAAGCATGCGTTGCAAAGTAAAAAAAATTCTTAATTGTGTTTCTTTTCAAGCATTACAAATATTCCTAAAGATCTCATAGTCAGCACAGCAACGTCAGATATGAGAGTATGAAAATAGCTGGAGGTGCAAGATTGTAGCTCCCACCAGTTGTGATCTCATCAAATTAAGTTGAACATTGGGACCGATCTCAGGCTTTCAGGCTGTTAAATTAATTAGACATCCAATCTTTTACCCCTCCTGCGGGTTTTTACATGCAATTTCATTTGTGTTAGCAGAATTGAGGGTTGTGATTTAACTGCATTTGAAGTGGGATCACTGGAAAATATGTTCTCCTCTCTCTTCTTTGACAATGACAAGAGTAATATCAATGTTCTTCTTCCATCCACCAGAGGGCAGCACTCTCCTGTTTTATAGATTTACAGCATAATTGTGGCTGCAGGGAGAATTTCAGCAGTCCTTCCGAGAAGCTGAGTTATTTTATCAGAGTCAGAGCTATTTATAAAGTCCTGACTCAGCTCTGCTGATGTGTTCACTCTGAACTAAAGAGATCCTAAAGGAGCTAAGGCTGTTTGAAGTCATTCAGAGATTAGACCTCCCCACCCCCTCAGCTCTCAGGTTCCTCACTGCCACACAAATGGTCATTTAGAGGCAGTAATCAAATGTTCTTCGTGTATATGTGGAGCCGATAGTAGTGTTCAATGGTCTTTGTCATGTTTTTCACTGTGTCTGTACAGACTTTATAAAATCTAAGACACAAAGTCTCCAGTTTTTCTTCTTCTTTTGGCCATTTCTCAGTCTTCTAAGTATTAGCAAGCAGCATTATGTCTCCTCCTGAGAAAATGTACTCTTACAGTTCCTCCTTTTTTGTAGAGCAAGAACTCTGTTACTTTATTTTTCTACATTAAGATATTTAAGCTCCAGATTTGTTGCTGCTTCTGTTTATTTTTAAATGAGTCCACACAGGTTATTCTACTCATCTGTTATACATAATGCCACACTATTTGGTTAAATTATAAAAGAATAATAATAAATGGGTTCACATGTCAATACTCCATAGGGTGAAATGAAAAAGTATTCATACAAATCGACCCTGTACAACCTTACATTTTTGTGTATTTTAATAGGATTTTATGCAAAAGTAGTGCATTAAAAAGAAGCGGTCAAACGAGTAAATAAAACCTCATCCAAGTAGGACACACGTCTCGCACAGGATAATGGAGAAATTCCTCTGAAAATTAAAACAGTCATATAAAAAAGAAATATAATGGCATAAAAATAATTTGTTTTAAAACTGTATCATTAAATGAAGCATTAGCATTATTTTACCGCTCAATTAAAACTTGTCAAAAAGTAATAATTCCATATTTTACATTTGAAAAAAAGAATAATCAAGTGACAGTGCATGAAATAGAAGGGAAATATTAGGTCACATCTTGAGGTCCTTTATGATATAAATGTAAATTATGTTGGGCTTCAAAATAACCAATTTGACCACACTTGTTGGTAAATAAGACTTATCAGCAAACTTCAACAACTTTGTGGAGTAAAAACAAGAAAACATAAGAGGAAATGAAACTATTAATGAGGTACAAAGGTCTATCTGTGCAGTAGCCCGAGCTTTGTTATTTTTAACTTAAATGATCTTAACATTTGCACACACAACTTTCAAATCAAACTATGTATGCAAATTTGAATCCAACAATTGTAACTCACGTGTTTTAATAACTTGTGTATTTACATGACACACTAAAAGAGATGGTGAAAACTGATGAGAATCAACAGGACTGAAAGAAGCTGAAATGTGTCAGCGGCCGTCACGTGGTGAGAACATCTGCTCTCCTCGATGAGGCAGACAAGAACGCTGCAGGCTGTAGACGTCGTGGCAATACAGAAGGATATTACAGGATATATTATCCTGTTTTATCAAACAAGTTTGTTTTAGGTGATAGGAGGATAAATGTGTTGTTAAGTTTATTTCATCTTTAAAAAGATTTTCTCCAGTAATGCATATCGCCTTTTCAAGGATTTGCTAATATGTTGGTCGTCTATGTATCCATCTTTTTCTACATAACTCACTTATAAGTTTAAAGGGATGAACGTATTCTCAAATAAAAGTTTCTTTTCAAGTTAGTGTGAGAAGTTGGCACCTTCATTTTTTCTTATCAGCTTGTTTTGTTTTCCATTGTTGACATTGTTATTATGTACAGTCTGGTGTAAATCCTGAACGCTGATGAGGAATTGCATGCAAAAAACAGTATAACCATTTAAATTTCATGAAAGACCTGATTAAAAATAATCTCAAACTCAAACTATTTAAAGTCTGATGTAGTTTAGCTCCATGGTCCAACTACTTCTGACTGTATGCATGTTGTAATGCTTAAAAGAAATGCTATTTTACTCCATTTGAAAAGGTGATAATACTGAAACAATGTTTCTCAAACTGCAGCACCACTGGAACTGTGGAGAAACTTATATTTAGTGAAGTGGTTTGAGAAGCTGTCCTTTAAGGTAAAATAAATATGTGATCTATGCCAGCTTGCCTAGCTTTTCATAGATGTTGTTGACATAACAGCTACAAAAGTTAAGTCTTCAATATAGATTTCTTTTTTATTTATTTTTTTGCTGAGATCAGTCTTTTTTTGCGGGGTTTAGATCCACATGTGCTTCTAATGTGGAAGCACATTAGAAGCACTAATGTAAAAAGCTTCACTTTTTTTCCCTCAATAAAGTGAAGCTTTGTTTGAGGAAGTATACATCACATCCTGATGTGTGCGTGTTCAGATGATCTGCAATCAGAGCTGGCAAAAATCGGAATAATTTACATTTGATTTAGAGTTTGGATAAAATTGTCTATAGTAAAGTGATGTACTATCAAAGCTGCTAACTTTTCACACATTCTGTTGTGTTAAATAAAATCAGAGCGAATATTTATAGTTCTTGTGATTTCTTTTGCATTTTGTATTTCCAGGGAGATAAATCTACAGAAATTTTTACCACAATCAAAAACTGATCAGAGCTCATGAGTCCTAGGGTTTCACATATTTTACCGCCATTTTGGGTTTCCACAGATTTATAAACTCTGGTTTAATCTCTGTTTATCAATGAAGAAAAAACGAAAATGTATAAAAATATAAAGAAATCTTAACTGAATTTATACTTACTATTATTATTATTATTATTATTATTATTATTATTATTATTATTATTACTATTATTATTATTATTATCTTCTATTTGTGCACGCAGCTAAGACTTGAGTGTTCACATGTGAGTAAACCTCTGACTCACATCCAGAATAAAAGATGAGAGGAGCTCTCGGATCTATTCAAGGACTTTGGTTCAATGTGTCTCCAGTTACCATGGAAAAAATGTACCTCTGTCCCACCAACCAAAAATGAATCCCTGCAGCAACCCAATCCTACAACGTGCGTGCCTTAGCGCCGAGCGACATGTCGGCATGTCGTCTCCTAAAAACTGAATTTGTCTCCGTCAAAACCTGATGGATTTGCAGCAGCAAGAAGTTTCAAGAGGGTTGAAGCCGAAAAGGTGCACAGAAGCTACAACAACAGGAGAAAAAGATTTTCATCGTCCTGATGGTTTTAAGACTCCGTGATATTTTAGACTGTGTGACTGAATTGCATGGCTAGTTTAATAAAATCTGCAGCTGTTGTTTGTGAAAGGCACCAAGGAAACAGAGGTAATTGATGGAGCTATTGAGTTACACTTGCTGCATATGAAACCTCCAAGGCTGGAAAAAGTCAAGGCTACAAATTCAAGTTTAAAGCTTCACCATAAGCTCACAGCCAGCAAACAGAACCTGGCGTGTTACTGTAGGTCAACTTGACTTATTGATTGGCTGTCTGCGTGTGAGAGACATTCCAAATGAAAGGTGGCAATCTATTATTACTCCAATTTTTCTTCTTACTGTTCATTTGCTTGATGAGCCAAATGTTGTAAGTGCTATAAAATAAATTGCACATAAGTGAAATTATGCTAGAACTAAATTCAAATGTGAGACCTGATCATCCATCAAAGCGGGTCAGCATTTCAACAATTAATGGTTTTAACTACTTGGGTGAGCACTTGGCAGATAAGCGCTCCTGTAAAAAAGGGGTCTAAATTACTGTTTTGGCTTGCAAAGCCCCCCCATGGTGCAACATAATAGGTGGGCTGAATGTGTCATGATGACCGTGGTGGGGGGTTTCCCAGAGAGAAAAAAGCTGATGGAAAGATGAGGAGGAAGGAGGAAGAAGGGGGGCTAATTTCTTTCTCTTCCTGGCAGTAAGAACAGAGGAGGGCAACTGAGCAGAACCAGACAGCTCTCGTGATCACTACAGTACATAGACGACCAAACTGGGTTAGCTTCACAAGTCACACTTTAGAGGAGAGTTTAGCAGTTGCCTGGATGGTGCAAAACTTTGCACCATCCAGACAACGTCTATAAAACTTATAGACAGTGTTTAACAATCATTTCTGTGCTCTTAAGACAATGCAAAAGCTATTTAATTTGCTGACATTAAGTAAAATTGGAGAGTTGTGATGTAAAGAAAATAAGAGCCATAAGTGACACCTATGCTAAAAACAGATTTTATCTCACTACTTGTGTGGTTTAGGTCCGACTTTTCTCAAGTTTTCTGGTTTTATTAGTAAAAGTGTGGTATTATGTGTAGTAAGTGTGGTATTTTCACCTGCATTACATAATCCAAGCTCCATAGTAGGTTTAAATATGTGTTTTTCCATTTTTGTTAGTTTTTAGAGTACATCCAGGTGACCTGTAATTACAGACTATTTGCAATGTAGTTACAGGAAAAACAAAACATTTGTGCTATCCACATTAGCTGTGACATCACATAATTAAGAAGCTACTCCTGCAACAGCGAAGTCTAAATGTTATAGTTTGTGTAATAACATCAACTGTCTCGGTTTTAAGGTTTCTAAGTGACTGAAATGATTAATCAAACATTTGAATCGTTCATGGCCAACCCCAAACTGTTCCCAGCATTTCTTTGTGATGCTCTGATTCAAATGCTCCGCAAGGGCACAAGCACACAATCGCTTTCTGAAAAACCGTTGTACATTTTGGTAAGTAGACAATACTCGCTCAAGGTCTACTTTCCTACCTGCTTTCCTGCTGCTTCAAGTGTTTTGCATTCATCATCTGGTGATGTCAAAAGCTTCAGGGCTTCTCATCCCTCTCGGCCAAATGGTGACGCTTTGCTCTTAACCCTGCAGATGAAAATGGAACGCAGTTTCAGCAACATAATGTGTTTGGTGGTGGCAGCAGAGTTCGCTCAGAGGTGTTTGCACAACCTTTCAGCCGTTTCAAAAATAAAGCTTATGAGATTTAATAATTATGTAACAAAATAAAACACACACACATTTCACAGTGTGTCTCATCCCTGGTTTAGTTTTCTTTTTTGGGGTTATTTATGTTTATATGTCTGGTTATATCGTGTTCATTTTATTGTTTTCAGGTGTTGTCAGATTAGCTTGATCCTGTATACCGAGTATAAAAAATAAAATAAGTTAATTCAGCTGACAGAAATTGCCAGCTTCATTTTGAAAGGACAATATAATTACTTTTAATACCACTGTAGGGTCCATCAATAATCTGGAGTCTGTTTTTATGCAACAATGTCACATAAAGATTCATATTTTTAAGATCACTTGTTTATTTTGAAAGCCCAACTTACACCCCCCCATTAAGGTTTGAACCTGTTTTAAAAGCGAATCTTTTAGTAATCTTGTGTGTAACTAACTCAAGTAACAAAAACATAATTAGTCATGAACTCAGAGTTATTCTTAGCAGGTTTTATCACGCAACCTATGCACAAGTCGTGTGTTATTCAGGGACGCACTGGATAAATTACCTTAATCAAAGTCAACTGAATGTATCTTTGAGATATTTTGGACCATATTGTTATGTGTGTTATTCATCATCCAATGACTCATGATTGAAATTAGCATACTAAATGAAACTAATACTGTGAATTATCTTCATTTTGCCCATGAATTGTAGAAGTGGGTGTGCAACCTTGAAACATCAGATAAACTCCATCGTTTGCTGCAGCATCTCTTCTGGCTTTGTGTCGCCACACTGAGTGCTGACCTGTTTCTTGCGCCGTCGTCGGTGTGCGTTATAATATGTAACAACACACGACAGGCAAACGGGAAAGTCCAACGTGTGCCGCAACCAATTACACATCGCCCAGAAAAATCTTGTAGACTCAGCAGCTGCGGATGACAGCGTTTTTATCTCCTCTGTGTGCAGAGCCGGTGACAGTGTTTGATATCATTTTGAACATCTTTCCTCACAGAGGTTGTCTCCTACAGCTGCGTCCTTATTTATCTGTTCCTTGCTTGCATCTTCCTATTTGCAGAGGTATATTCGTGTTTCCTGTGTCAGTCCAGGGAAACTTTAATCACCATCCTTCATGGTGTTCTCTGTGAAATGGGCCTTCTCTTGTCTGTGCACTTCCAACTCGACGCCTTACCAGGAAACTTAGTCTGTCTTTTTGTCTTTGCTCCAGGTTTGACGCTCCTCTGCATAAACTGCAGAACATCTCAGGCCAGAACATATTTACAGCACAAGTGCATCTCAATGAGTAGAACGATTTATCTGAATTAGTTCACATTAGGCACATAAACGTTTAAATTAACAAGCCACCTTTTTCAGTTGCTTCTTAACACAATCAGTGTCTTATTCTATTACATGATAGCAATTAAATTCATGAAGCCATCCAGACGTAGGCAAGAAGACTTGCAGAAGTCCAAACATAAAAAAAATAAATAGATTAAGTCATTTTGAACTGGTGGCTGGCTAACTGAGTATTTCAAAAACTGCTGGGATTTGGTTAATGTACATTCATCTCTCATGTTTACAGAGAATGGTCCAAAATAGAGTAAAATCTAGAGAGCAGCAGATATGAGGAGAGAAATGCCTTAGTTATTTTGGAGAAGACTGGGCAGTCATTTGAGACAACAACAGGGAATATTAGTGACAAAAGTAGAGAAAATAAATAAACATATTCAGATTGGTTTAAGTTTCTGAGATGGTTGTTATTCTTGTCACCATTTGTTTCAGCAGCTGCACTCAAGTTACTGTTCATCATGCCTCATGGACCATCTGAGTTATATTCTGGCCCAAATATCCATGGTTAAGTCCTTGCAGGATGAATTCTTCCTCTGTCTGCAATGTTTTTCTCAAGAACAAGGTCCATCTGACCGGATAAAACTAGTTTAAGCTCTCAGTCATTACTAAAACTCTCAAATCCCCCTGAAACTCAGATGTTTGTGTAAGACCTATTTGTTTACAATTATTTTGGCCATCTTTCAACCTCCTATGTCATCAGGTGAAGTGGAAGTTCACTATGCAGAGATGTCAGATGTTTTTGTTTCTTGCCTTAATTTCATTATGTTATGTCATAATTTTGGTATCCGGTTGCATTAAAAAATAATAATTTTACAGCGATTGAAAAGGAAATTCATCTCTGACCATTTAGTTTAAGAAATTCACTGGCATTTAGTGAATATATATATTTATTTAATATATGTATTTACCAACATAGTACCCAAAAAGCATCAAATTTCCACCGATTCAGTGTTTGGGAAGTGCTTCTACTTTCTGCGTTATCCATGCAGGTAACCTACAGTAAAATATTTTGACTTTATTTGTTTTGGTTGGCACAACGAGCCACTGCTGATTTTCTCAGTCATAGTTCTGGCAAGAATTTAAAACTACTTTCACCCCTATGCGAGAACATATTAAACATGAGAAACCTCGTCTTATGTTGATTTAACTTTTAATGAAGTCTTGGTGAGACTTTGTGTGTCTTCCAGTGACAGAGAGCAGCTTTGATGGTAACCAGCGCAGTGGCCCTGAGGGGCAGAGAGGTCCCCTCTGCTTTATTTCACCGCCTCCCCTGACTGGGAAGTATGTACACACTTTGATATGTGTGTGCAGAAAAAGGTAAGTCCTCCTCTCAGGGCGTTTTTGCCTAATACGTCCATGCAGTGCTGGCTGGAGAGCTGTGTGCAGAGGCACAAAGATCAGGGCTATTCTGGTCCCGCCAGCCTGCCCAGTGCTGATAGGAAAGGATTAATGAGGCGGGGCACTCATCGCTTGTAATTAGAAACAACACTAAAACTATTTTTGAGCTTGTTCCTAAGGAGAGACCCTGACCCCTAGGCTACCCCCCACAAACACCCTCAATACCTCGCTAGCCATGAGGTAACGGACGCCTGCAAAGGTGGAGTAAATATAGTCTCATAACTGGAGCAGCTATGTGACACATGGCTGAATGGAGGCAAGTGTTGATAATTAACAACTTTGGCTGCCTACGCTACATGCTCAAATGTCAAAATGCTCACAGGCTCGATCTTAAAATAAACGCTGCAATGTCTTTATTGTTGTGAAGTCTGATATTTCTGGGAGAGTCTGATTCTGGTTACTGCATTTGAGCCAAAAACACAAAAACGCTTACTTTTTATTGTTGTTGATTTTAAATGTCAATGTATCATCATTACATTTTTTTCAAGTTGAAAACAAGAAGTATTCATTGGGATCAATTAAAAAACAGCCTATGATTGAAGTTTTACATTTTTTAAAATCTTTTTTGTTAGTGTCCCATTAATTATATATTAGAAACACTAATGTTCTTCTGTAGCACACCTACTTGTCCTGCGTAACTTTTTTATTGGATATCGTTTTTGCTTACTGAGGTAAAAAAAATTAAAATAAAAAATTTGTAAAAAAAAAATTTCAGTCTTGGCAAAGCAAGCTGTAAGGAAAGAAGCGGGAACTGCCTTGAAAACAGGCCTCCAGGACACCAAACCAAATTTGAAGCTTCCGTCTTTATTTCAAAGCTCACAAGTAGGGAATACAAAATTACAGTGCTTGAGTTGCAACAGTTCAAGGAGGAGAGATGACAGACCAGTTGAGGAATTTTGAGCAAGTCATGCAAAAAGGTGTGGGAGAAGGCCTTCAGTATAGTAGCACCCTTTGTGGAAAAAAAATAAACCCATTTCTCAGTAAGTCAGTGCAAAAATAGTAATGAATATATGCATACAAAGAAAATAGATATATTTATATATATATATATGTATTCATATACTGTAAATACTTGACTGTAGACTACAGACACAGAGAAATATACAGTGACTCTTAAGAGCAAAGCCCAAATCTACCAGAGCGTCCAAGCCCAAAGCAGAAACTCTTGAACAAGTCCGAGTCGTAAAGAGGCCGCGTTGAACGTGACGGCTTGATATCGTCCTAATTCAGAACCTTGTTTCCAAATGAATGGGAGCAGATGCCTTTTTGGAGCCGTCAGTCAGGATCTGACCTCCACAGAAAGAAAGACGAAAAGCACCATTACGACCCTCAGAGAGCAGAAGCACACAGCATGCTTCGTCTCCAATAAGGGAGGAAAGTCAGATTTTTCAGTCAGAGATTTCAATAAAAAAAAAAGAGCCGTTTGCTACTGAAAGTTGCAGGAGCCAGCAGGTTCAATGAAAACATCCTTATATTTCGTCTTGTATCAGCTCAGACATTTTGTTTGCCATCTTTTTTTTTTTAAGTACAGATGCATAAGATGCATGTCTTCTAAATTGTTACTAGCATATATGGTGTTTATAAACTCCGATTCATCGTGAAGCACCAGTAGACAAGTGATGACACCAACAAAAACAAGACAGATGTACTTATTTTTTCCCTTTTACGAAGAAAATCCAAATCTCACAACTGATAGCTGGAAACATCCTGTGACAATTTCATTTTGCATAGCATGATTTTTCAAATATGAGGAATTATTTTTTTGTTGCAGATCTCTGTCTTAAAGCCATCTTGAACAGACATTGCGTACATACTTGTACAATCTTTCTTCCTGCTCACAAACAACAGATGATCTTTTCTAAACTATTGGATTCAATTGGATATAATGGATGATGCTGTGGGTGGATTGCAAAACAGATGATGGTTTTGGCACCTTGTCAAAGTTATTGTTAGCCCTGTGCTTCATTTTATGCCTTGCTATGGACGACAGACAGACATAAACAGAGTCGGGACAGTGTACGAAGAGGCTGCTTCAGTTCAGCTTTGGATTCACTCTAAAATTATTTTTTTTTCTCTCTCTCTCTCTCTCACTTAAGAGGAAAAACTACTCCTGATGTTTTGGAAAGCTTGGGCCTGAACAGAAAGGCTTCAGACAACTCTGATCATAACTGTTTAAATGCTTGTTTTTTAAAACAATACATACAGATTCCTTAAAAACATGTATAAAGTTTGTGCTCTGCTTTATACAGTTGTTTAAAATGGCATAAAGTTGACCATTTAAAGTACTCTCATTTGTGTCACAAGCCTGTAATGTAATCTTGAATCAATAACTCAAAAAAAAAAAAAGAAATAGAGCACGAAAGAAACTTTGGTTAGACTATACACTAGCATTTAATCTCCCACCATGGATGTTGATTTCATTTGACAAAATTTCCTATAGTTTTCAACAGACCAGCTCTAATATGGTGGATTCAAACATCTTGTGCATGTCTGCACTATTTGAAGGAAATATAGTAAATTAGCAAAACTATCTAAGCAGTGTGGAGTAAAGCAGTTTTCTGCAAAGTGGATAACCAGTAATTCAGTATATTTTTCTTTGCTCACAATAAATTGTTATAATGATTTGGTGACCCTAAGATGGCAATCTTTTCTAGCTTTGGAGATTTTTATTATTTTATACCTTCGTTACCTCACTGAGTGTAGCTGCAAGACAAACCTTGTCCTGCTTTATTCCTTACAGCTTCAGTCGTTTTACATTTTTTATTGTTGTTCTCTTTGGCCGGGAGCAATTGCCTTGTTCCTGACACAAAAAACACATATATGCCTTTCTTCAGTAGCATCTTCTCTCTTCTTTCCCCTTTTGAGTGGCAAACATGAATCTATGTCATATCTATACACCTCTGAAGCAGAACGTTGTGGACTTAAAACTTAAAGTTCCTAGAAATTCTGATCAACTTACAAAATGAGAAAAAGCTGCATCAAAAGGGCATTACTGACTTTTATTCAACTGGAATATTTATGGCTACCATTTGCTGTTGCAACTGAGTTTGTGATTACACCAATTTTGAATTTTTCCCTGCACAATAAAAGCACTAAAATTAAAAGCTGTGTTCTTTTAAATCATTTATGTAGTGGTATTTTGCCACCACCACATAAAAGGAGTTTGTCATATTTATAAATGATTACAAGGAGAACAAAATGTGGAAGGTTCTGTGCATGTTTAATATGGATCAAATGTGAGCGGGAGAAAAATAGAAAATGTTTTATGTTTACCCCAAGTTCTGTTTAATATTAAATTGATGCTATTTCTAAAAAAAAAAAAAAAAGTGCCACCACTAGTAGCTCAAAGTTACAATAAAATCTTCTAAATTTTTTGATGTCGCTTTTAATTTATCTTCCTTGATCAGAAACATTGGCTCTACAAATTACCAACCTAAATTAGCATAATAAATATGAATAAGATGGGGTTTTCTTCTAATATGACCTCAAGATGCAAAATGCAAACCAGAAAACCAAAAAGAAAGTCTGAAAATTATATTTTCTAAAATTATATTCCCTTATGTGAATTTCGCTCAGTTATTAGTGCTTTTTGTTTTTACATGCCATCTTTTTCAACGCAGATGAATTAAGGCATTAATAGAGGCACTGAAGCAGCACGCAGCAGCAGCAGGCAGCAGGCGGCTCAAAACGAATCCTCCCAAAGGTTACGCCGCTCTGCTGCACCACTGCTGTCACGATAAACTGAACTCCACAACAGGACATTTGTGTTTATTTGAAGCACACACCTCAACGTTGCTACCGTAGAACTTGGCTGAGTAGCTGGGAATGCGGGGCATTGCCAAGAATATTGGATGCGAGTGGACAGAGACGGTGTACAGTGAGGTGCAGTGCAACAGAGCCGGCTAATGGATGAAGTAGAGCAAAAACAAACAGAGGAGACAGAAGCAGGCAGTGAAAATCCTCCCTTGTGTTACATTAAACATCAGCAGTAGCCCTGTTTTACAATATTCCCCGATTATTTCAGCGCTCTCTCTCTCTTCTTCTTCTCCACCAGCAGCCATGCATAAAAAGATCTCTTATGGCTGTCTGGTAGTATGCGTATTGCTAAAAATATACGCGGACGCACGAATGGCAAAACCAACACGCTGAAGCGAGCACACGAAATATGAAGTTATGCTTCAGCAAACAAAATTCCATAAGCTGCACTTAAAGTAAAACCTTTTTCTTCTTCTTCTTCTTCTTCTTCTCTGGTTCTTGCACAGATCAGCGCCAAATCTTACAGCATTACTGTATGCACCATAAACACATATACAGTAGAGCTGAACAGTTGTTACATTAAAATCAAAATGGTTCTTCAGCAAAGAGCTGGAAATGTTTTTCTTGATCGTTACCAATATATACACATATAAGATCAAGGTTGCATTCAGCGGAAATTATTGCACAGTAAGCCTTTGTTGGCTTGTCATGGTCATCCCCTTAAAATCCCAGTATAAAAATAGAACAACAAGATTAACACACCAAACAAGTCCTTATCTTTTATCTTTTATTATTTTCTATATTTAGACAGGCACTACTGTGGCAAACCCTGCCTGAGTCTGCAAACTGTGTGCCTCAGTCCCTTTTTATAAGTAACTGCGCCAAAGCACAATTGATTTTCTTTCTCCCTCCTTCTCCACCTGATTCGCCGCCTCCTCCTGACTTCGCCGTCTCTCATCATCAGCAAAGAGGTCGCGATCTCAAGAGACTCCAAGACGAAGTCGAGGAGGTTTTTAAAAAAAAACACACACCGGCTCCCTTTGTCACCTCAACCGGTTCGCACAGCAGCAAGAGTGACCGCAAAGAGCGTTGGGTCGAGCGGCTCGTCTAGACGACGGTTTCCACACCAATCAGCTTCGGCGTGAGGATCCGTGGCGTTATTCCGTTGTTGAGGTCCTCCTCAAACTCCAGCAGCTGGCCCATGAAGTTGAGGTTCGGCGAGATGATGGGCCTTTTGCTTTTCACAAACTTGTAGGCGTCGGTCATGGTCATCCAGCTGTGCTTCATCAGGTAGGCGATCACGATGGTGGCAGATCGCGACACGCCCGCCTGGCAGTGGATCAGAAGGCCCATTCCTGCTTGGTGTGCTTCCTCTGCAGAAAGGAAGGAGAAGAAAATCTAAATATGGAAACACAGGCGGTTTATTCTCAAAGAGGAAGTTCAGTCATTCTGCTTGATAACACGTTACAACTTCCTTTATGGCTATGCGTAAGATAAGGGCCTTTTATCAAATGTCAACTCTTTCCCCATTGATAAGAATATGAATCTAGAGAACTGCTTTTCTTTACTGTTCTTTAGTCACATTTTGAAGTTCTGCTTTAAGAGTGACCACTGGAAAAATAAAAAAACTTCCTCTGTTTTGACCTTTATAGAAATAATTGTATGCTTAACACTGAATAACAAAAAAACAAAATTAAAAACTTACATATTTAGGGAACAAAACATTTGTCTTGTACATAAACCATCAGTTTGCTTTTTCATCTACAATAAAGATAAATAATCATCAAAATGCTCAAACTACATGTGTCACTTAATGTATTTACACCCTATTTCCGTTTATTTTGGTTCTAATCCCCATTTGGGCCTGTTAAGTCTTATGAAGTATATTTATGATCCCCATCAAATCGGGTAAGCAGGAAATATTCATTTGGTGAGTACAAATGTATGCAAAGTCGATACAAATCTCTCACTGAAAACAATTTGTCTTATAGAAAATAAAAATGCAAAATGATTTTAAAAAAAAAACTACAAATATAAAGCAGAAGAAAGGAGAGCTGTATTTTTACATGGATGTCTTCTGGTTAACTGCATACTTATGCTTTTGATCCAAAACTGATTGCGTGAAGAGGTTTTTTTTCACACATTAAAAATATTTCAAACTATATTTTATACCACAATACAATATTTTTTATTAAAGAAGTTGTCAAGCAGCTTGTACTGTGCCAACTGTAGTTATAAAACTGTTAACTTGATATAAGTTTTTTTTTTAGATTCTACATCTTCCTGTTTATTAACAGCCAAATTGGTATAAACTGGATTTAAAAACATAGTTTAGACTTCTTCCAGACAGCAACAGGTGGGGGAGGGGCAGAGCTGTGCAACTTGATATCCCATGTACCTAAAGAACACTTAAAAAAAAAAAAAACTATTTTAAAACGTTGGTATTTAAAACGGGCTGCACAGTGGCGCAGTTGGTAGCACTGTTGCCTTGCAGCAAGAAGGTCCTGGGTTCGATTCCCGGCCGGGGTCTTTCTGCATGGAGTTTGCATGTTCTCCCTGTGCATGCGTGGGTTCTCTCCGGGTACTCCGGCTTCCTCCCACAGTCCAAAAACATGACTGTCAGGTCAATTGGTTTCTCTAAATTCTCCCTAGGTGTGAGTGTGTGTGTGCATGGTTGTTTGTCCTGTATGTCTCTGTGTTGCCCTGCGACAGACTGGCGACCTGTCCAGGGTGTACCCCGCCTCTCGCCCGGAACGTAGCTGGAGATGGGCACCAGCAACCCTCCCGACCCCATTAGGGACAAGGGTGAACAGAAAATGGATGGATGGATGGATGGTATTTAAAACTTTGGTATACCGGCTCATGCTTGATTCTCTATAGTTCACCTATTCTAAAAGCAATAATACGTTTTGAGTAATTACATTAAAATTTGTGTTGTTTTATATTTTTAAAGATGTGCTCTGGATTCAGTTAGTCTCCATGTTATTCTCAAATTCTCCAAACTACGAAAGCTGATCAACGCATGATCAGCTTTTATCTACGGCTTCTTTTTCTTCAAGCTAACGGACATAACGTATTCAGGATTATTTTCTATTTTCACACAGGAAGTAGCATAGTAAACAAAGACTTCTGTTGACACAACTGCTGCTGCGCTTATTTATTCTAGTCTGTTAATGGAGAAGTACCTGATTTTCAGTGACATTTCAAATGTTACAGCATTGAATTGCTGGAAATCACCTCATATCAAAACAACTGGAGGCGTTTCTCGTGATCACAAATAAAACAGAAAGCTTTAAGTTCCTTACTGACTACATTTCAAATGCCAAAGAAATTGGCCTGCTTTCTGTGACTATTTTTTCTTCTATTCTGTTCATGCCCTCATACTAATGTCATTACAATTGATTGTAATATTGATTAGGGAACTAGTTAATTAAAAAGGAAACACGTTTTATTTTAGAGAAGTAAAATAAAAATCTGTTAGAGATGCAATCATATGCACTGGCTTCCTCCAAGACCTACTTCTGTAATGTGACACCAGAGAGAGAGAGTAGCCAGAGTTTTCTCTGCTGCTCCTGTAATTGCACACTGATGGTCAGCTGGCTGAAAGAAGCCTACTACTCCTTATTTACAGGAGAGACAATTTAAACTCTTCGAATATATTTTAATTCACAAAGAGAACAGGTATGGAAATTTTAAATCTTATGAAAGTAACATTCTGTGTTAATTAAGTAAATGCAATTTGAAAATAAATAGAATTATATCTACAACATCTTTGTGTCAAATGTATTGTGATTTTTTTCACAACAGGTAATGATACTGTGAAAACATTTAGACCTACATAAACTGTGGAGCATGAATGAAAGAAACACTTTCTGACGCAACAGGGAGCATTTACCAGATAATTCTTTGTGTCAACACAAACTGCGCTATTGATCCTCTGTAAACACAAAAAAATCAGTACTGCTGCAACTAATGAATCATCTCTGTGGCTCTGATGTAAATTATGCATTTGGAGTGGTTTATTATTTAGCACCTCAGTGATATAAAGATGCTTGGTAACTAACGTGAAAACAGGATTTTATTTTTGAGGAAAACAGACTAACAGGGGTGTTTTAGAGAGATTCGGGTAGTTTAAACAAAAGTTTGCAATTTTTAGCTATTTACATCTGAGATAAAGTGCATGATAAGATGACAAAATGTCGGGCTTCTGACCTTTTTGGATTGACACGTCCTACAACAGCATTGTTCAATCGGGGGTGACCTTTCAGATATGTAAGAGCTATTATCAGTTCCACCACCGCATAGCTGTCATGCTATTTACTTTAAAATGTGTGCACACAATCCAGTATCTTAATAAATACTTAGAAAAGACCAACAAGACCTAAATATGTCTACAAAATGTGTCTCAGGCAAGGATATGCTGTGTTGTTTTCATAAAAAGTAACAATTAAATGCTAGATTAAAGTCACAGCAGCTATATACAGCAGTGTGTAGGAGTGTGTGGCTAAAAGCACAATCCCGTGATGATTCACAACTTTTTCACCTCACAGCCTTCTTTTTAACCTTTAGTTCTCTCCATTTTTTAAAAAAGTAGGAGCAACAAAAAAAGTCATTTTTTGTTTCTGCACCCTCCCGGGTGTGCTTCTACTTAATCTGTGAATGTAAGCGGTTTAGTTTTTCAGTTTTAAGAACTTCCTACCAATGAACTCAAACGCCTCCTCGAAGTACTGCCGCAGGTTCTGCTTGTTGCTGTCGGTGGCGGGCAGGCGCTTGTAGTTGAACAGGCCAGTGTCGTAGTGGTAGAGAGGCAGGTGGGTGGTCACGTTGAGGATGTAGCCGATGTTCATGCGCTGCAGCAGGTGGAGGTCCTGAGCGTCGTGCTCGTTCCCCAGGTAGAGGAAGGGCAGGATTGGGGTCAGCTCTGCGTTCTCGATGTCCGGCGTAGAGGGCAGGGAGTGAGGTAGAGGCCCCGTCAGGCCGGCAGACGCGCCCGTTTCCAAACCCTCGTGGAGGTGCAGCGAGTGCTCGCACAGGTTTTCGTGGCTCTGCCTGAAGCAGCTAAGGCCTCCTGAAAACACAGAAAGCAATGCAACTTTTTAACACTTGCTTGAAATTACTACAACTGGTTGACGCAAACACATATAAGCATAGCAGTGCAGCAGATTATAAAAATCAGATACCTCTAATCCCCAAATTATTGATGTTAGGCTTATGTTCAAATAAAAATAGTGTTAAAAAATCAACATGTATTTATTGACTTAGGCATACTACTGGCAAAAACAGAAATGTGAAAGTAATAGAAGACCAAAGGTGAGCAGATGGTTCTCAATGTTATCTTCGACTTTCCCTTCAACATAATTTCTATCAAATTTGGAAGCTTTTATTTTTTTACATAAAAGGGGCAGACATTGGGGGAGGATGTACCGGTCTGCCGTGGTGAAGAGAGAGCTGAGCCAAAAAGCGAAGCTCTCGATTTACCGGTCGATCTACGTTCCCACCCTCATCTGTGGTCATGAGCTTTGGGTCATGACTGAAAGAACAAGATCGAGAATACAAGCGGCTGAAATGGGTTTTCTCTGTAGGGTGTCTGGGCTCTCCCTTAGAGAGAGAAGCTCAGTCATCCGGGAGGGACTCAGAGTAGAGCCGCTGCTCCTTCACATCGAGAGGAGCCTGTTGAGGTGGCTTGGGCATCTGGTCAGGAAGCCTCCTGGCTTAATGTTTAATATTAGAGAATATTGAATTAATTAATGGAAATTAAAGTTAAAAAGTGAATTGCCAACTTAGGATGTAAATTAATTTGTAAAAAGTAGGAGGGGAGGTTAGCGTGGGGTTTTGATTTAATATAATTTTTTTGCTTGGTTTTTTTGCTTATATAATTTTTGCTTGTTTTTAAGACATGTAAGAGCATGATGTTTTAGTTTGTTATATTGCAAAGAACTTAAATAAGAGTATTGAAAAAAAAAACTATGAAATCACTACATTTTTCCAATATAAAAGCAATGGAGAAAAGAATAGAATGTTTATCTAAAATAAACATTCATTTATTTTAGATTAAATTCAGCAAGATTTTGTCTGATATTAAAAAAACACAATAGATTTTCCCCATATATTTCCGATTTGTAGAAGCTTTACTTTATTTCTAAAAACCAAAAAAAGAACAATATTAGCTTCCCCAAAATGTAAAACTTGGATTTTATTTTGCTTTCATATACCAAATGTCATGTCAGATAACCTTTTCATTTAAATGTATTATGACCATCATACTGATTTTTTTTTCAGCCTTTTCTTTATCTAAGCGAAGTCTCATAGTTTGAGCAATGTATTGAGCCAACACAGCATGGGTTGAAGATTTAATTCTCCCAAGAAGAGTCTAAAGCTAAAAATACTTAGTCTGACCAACACATGGCTCAGGTTACGATTAACACTACTAAACTTTGCAAGCATACTGTATCTGATAAAATCCAACTTTGAAGCTGTAAAACTACGCACATTTTTATTTGGTTCTAATTTGAATGTCTCAATTCGGATTTTAACGTAAATTCTGAATTATTTTTACAGTTAGCTTACCTTAACTTAACAGGGAAACAGGCACACTCAGGGTTAAACACACTTCTGGGCATGTGCACTTCTCCAAAGAACTGGCTTGCACCTGTTTGCAACAGCGATGCCACAGGCCAAAGTTTCCCTTTGGCACTGTGGGGAGGGGGTCCAAGTATCAGTTTGAGTATTGTTCACAATGTGAGGGCTGACATCATACCATGTGAGGTCATCTAAAACATCTAAAACCACTTCCCCAAGGGTGGGAAGCAGGTGGGAGTCTTCACTGAAAGTTGTTGTTTTCATGAAACAGGTTGTTAAACATTAACAAAGACATTAGCCTAAACACACGGCCAATCCCACACAGTCATATGGAAATAATTACATTTTGGTGAAGAGAGGGAAGTGATCACAGGAGATGTGACCAAACTAAAGTGACTTTAGAGAACAGGGAATTTTTACTTAGACTGAAAGTATTTCCTCATTTGTTTCATTTTTAGAGTCTGAGCAGCCACAAAGCCACAAGTTTCAATTATCCTTACGAAATTAATGCGGCCTGCTTATTGTTTGTCTTTATCAAAACAACAAAGAACATCCTTATGAAAAATTTAATTTTTAGAATTAAAGTAAAATAATAATACAGCAGGTGACAAAAAATTATCTAATTGAGTGACAATAGGTTTTTTTCAGAAAAAAACACATTTAGGAGTCACACTAAAATTAATATAGTATTACGCTTAATCCTGTATAGTTAAATAAGCAGCTTTGGTATTGGTATTTTGGTATTTTCTTACATTATGTCCTCCTTGGTCATCTTCCACTTCAGATTTTAAATAATCCAATTAGCAACTTAACTAGTTTGTATATGTACAAATATTTTTAAGTCACTTGCATGTTATTTATTAGTTTGCATATGGTTTTAGCACAATATGTAAATAATGAGATCAAAATGAAATAAGTAGTAGTATAAATAATCATTGCAATATTTTTTTAAGTTTTAAGTTGTCTTAACTGTTTCCTTGTTTTGTCTGAGGTCTCTAATCATAAGTGAAAGTAAAACAATATAGGTTTCAGGTACTTTCCTAGCAGCTTATTGTGTTTCAGCAAGAGGTAATTCTCGTTTTTACTTATTTATACAATATAACATCCATCAAAACTTTACTTATTTCTCATTGTCCGCAAATGCTCCCAAAGATAACTCTTAGAAGACGACAGCAAAAACTTTTGGTAAAATAAAACAGCTTGGCACAGGCGATCTACAAAAACACTATTTTTAGTAATTTTGGTAAAAATGTGCAGAAAAAAACAAAACAAATAAAAAAACTCTCTAATGCAATTGCATTATTGAGTTCCTAAACATTGTGATTAACTTGAATAAATATAAATCACACAAATTTTTACTTATGTTTATGTTAAAAAAATGTGTTAGGGAAAATCTGAGGAGGAAAATAGCTATATCAGTTGTTCTCTGGACAACTTTTATATTACTCATTTATCACTGAGAGAAAATATGGCCATAAACCACAGGTGGATAATAACACTGAAGTCGGTATCTGACTTGAAGATTCAAATACGCTTAAATAAGGAACTATTTCCTTTTTGAAGGAAAATTTGTAATAAAGTTTGACATTAATGTCAACATAAAGAAAACCGTTTCCAATGTGTGGTGACCTTAGATTGAGACGATTGCGTTTTAATTTCATGTTATGTTACCTTTTAACAGATAGAGATTTATTTGGGGCAAAAAGAGAGCACTTTATTGAATGTAGAGTGGCAGATTAATGTTCTTGCCAAGCATGCCATGCACACATGAACCACCACTGGCACCAATGATTTTAATTTAATTTTTATATAAATGTGGCATTACGCCAGAGGAAAAAAAGGAGTAATTATAATGGGTTTTTTACACATCTTTAGTGTGTCAGTAAATATCAACAGTATATGCATATTTCAAACTGTAAACATCGATGGAAACACTGTTGATGTAGAAAATTCTGACTTTAATTTTTGTTGATGGCCACCAGCCTTATTATAGCTAAAAAGTTGAAGAGCAATCCATGATCTCTGGGGATCAACCATTTTAACCTCAAACTTATTTAAAGCCCAAGTTTATTTTCGTTTCCTCTAAACATGTTAACCACGTGTAACAGCAACACCCATGTATCATTTTGAAGCATGACAGCTGCATGTTTTGTTTTTATCAAAAGTAACAAAAAATCCAGCTGAGACCAGATTATTCAGAAATATCCGCTGACAAGGAATGAAACCTCTCGAGCATCACCATCTCACTGAGTACTGAAAACTCGAGACGTGCTTCTGCCTCTTGGCTGAGCCAGCAGCGTCTTGGTTCCTGTCTAACCGTTTCTGCCTCTCACTGATCACCTGCTGTTTCTGAAGCTCAGCGACATCCTCCCAAAACAAGCAATGAGCTGTTTATGGCTATTAAAGAAGGATTCAACATAATCTATATCTGCTTTTAGCTGCAGGAGGAAAGGAAGCAGCCATGTTTACCTGTAAATCCTGACTATAATTTGGTAGTAACACAGCAAATAATGGGCTGTGTGTAAATAAATCAGCAGGCCGTGTGTTTTCAAACAGAAAAACTACTTATTGTCACAATCTTTTGGTGAAATATAAGTCATTTCCTTGCACTGTGTTAGCCTAGGATGTAATAAAACTGTAAATGGAAAGAAATGTCATAAAAAAAGAGGCTTTAAGATGACTAGATGAATTTAAACCAGATGAAGAAAAAGTAAGACGGTCCGCCTGTTCCTCCCACTGAGCCGAGCTTCTGACAAACACCAGCGCAAGATGAGAAACTGGAGAGGAGCCTCGTTTCATCAAAGTCCACAGACGGACCGGAGGGGGGAGGAACAGGGGGAACAGGCATGAAGAGAAAGGATCAAGGTGCTCCGATCTAACAGCAACATGGTGACTGCGGGGCATTATAAAAAACACTCCCAGCCAAGCCTCCAACATGGCACACAGCTTCAAACACGCAGCACACCAAAGATAGAAAACATGGCAACAACCCAGAGACTGTCATCTCAACAGATTGCCTTATTTACTAACAGCTGCTTCTCACCTCATGCAAAATTTAATGTTTGCCATAAAGAAGAGACTAAAGAGGGTAGGCATGTGTTGATGTATGAAGAGGATGTAAATACTGAGCATTATGCATATGCAGGGTAAAATGTAGTTTCACAACTGCATTTTTTCCCCATCACACCATTCTTGTGGTTTAAAGTCCTTTTAATGAAATGAAAACGTAGCACTCAGTACGGTTTTCTGTAACTGTATGAAGTGAAAAGTAGCGCTGCACTCCCCCCTTTCCCACTTGCAAGAAAAACAAATTTGAGACATTTCCAGTAAAAAAACAAAACGTCATTGTTTAGATATTAAAGGTGCTCCAGTTAAAGCAGCAAACTGCATACTAATTACCCAAATTAACCATCTAATCTCTGCTTGTTGCACTTGTGTTATACTTTAAACACACACCAAAGTTGGAAAAAGTGGCAGCAAGCCAAAGACGACCATCTCACTAAATTGCCTATTTTACTAATAGCTAAAAGGCCTAATATTTGTCATATAGAAAGTGGCTGGTGAGGGTTGAAGTACGGTAATATCTGAGGGTGCTACCCATCACTTTTATTAATGCTGTACTGGGAGTTCATAAGAGATGAGTAGTAGTCTGTAAAGCAGCCAACTGCAGGCTAGTTACTGGAGTTAGAAGAAGAAAAAGTCAAATATTTTAAGAAAGAACTAAAAAGCTAATACTAAATACATTTGTAGGTTTTGCTTTAATCTATGTATTAGAAAGCATAAGAATAACCATAAATAATAAACATTTCAAATTGCATTATTATTACATTGTATCATTTTAGCAATCAGTTTGAAGTCATATTCACAATTTCTTAAAAAATTAACCATTCTATGTATGATTTCTGTTTTTGGTTGACAAAGCAATTTTTAACTGAATGCCAGAGAAAGTGGCAGAGGGATTTGGTTTTCTCTTTCTTCACCTGTTGCTACACACTGCCGTTCAGCTGGTTAACAGAAGGCTACTTCTGTGCTTTCAGAGAACGGCAACATTGTAGACGCCTAAGGTGTGGAAACTAAAGAACCCGCACCCACAAAACTTCAATGCTTTTTAAAAGGTAGTTGGCAAGTTGTTAGATCATGATAGATGTTATTGTTTCTATGTGTGTTTCTGAGGAATTCAAGGTTATACCACTGGAATCGCATACTATCCAGTGCCTACGTGCTTAGCTTTGATTATTGGTTGAATGCCTACTGAATGTGGTATTATAATTTGCTATGAGTGTTGAGAGGAAGTACTGGGAAAGCAGAAAGATAAATGTCAGAAGTTACCAGACTTATTGTCACCATTTGCACCTCTACTCTTTACCCTAAAGCTTTCATATCCACGTATTTCTTCCAAAGCAGTTTACCCCTTTTGGAAACAAACCAACTCCCAGGAAAGTGTGTTCCCTTTGTTGTGTCTTTCTTTTTTTATTATGTCTGACTTCTTGTTACCTTTGAGGACGATGGGGTCCTTGCCCTCCCTCCTCAGTGATTCCAGGACCACATGCAGAGGCTGCGCAGATGTTAGCCTGTTGGGGTCTGTGGTACTCTCGTCGTAAACCACAATCTCTTTGGAAAAAATGCCCTTAAAGGAGTCCTTCCCCTCGCGGCAGGAGATGAGGTCCAGCACAGTGATCTTGCCCTGTTGCAGCCGGCGCCGACTGATCTTGTCAGAGCAGTTGATATGCACAGCCCCGCGGATGTGGCTCTTGTTGTACTCCAAGAAGGGCCGGCAGTCAATGATGACGGGGACAGGCCCGATGGGGTGCCCCAACGGGCAGCAGGTCATCCGCTTGGCCAGCTCATTGGGATGGATGACCCTCAGGGAGGCTAGGGGCTTCAGCTGGCTCTGGGTGAGGCTGGGGGTGCTGAGCGCTTCATGTTTGCCGACCATCGGCGTGGGCGGCCCGGCATAGCTGAGGTTGGGGCTGCTGGCGCTCACCTGGCTGTGGCCGAGGCTCTGGCTGTCCTTCTCATAGGTAGTCACAGAACAGCAGCTGGCACTGCTGCATCCACACGACAACGAGCGCGTGGAGCCCTTGGATGAGGGCATATACGTCACAAGATTGGCCGTCGCCCGGATCTTCACCACGGTGGTGCTGATGACTGTGTCGCTGCTGCTGCTGCTGGTGACTGAGTCCAGGTAGCTGGTGTCCAGGCGCAGTTGGAGTTCCTGAGGTCGGATAGGCCTTGGCAGCGCCACCACAATTCTGTCGTCGAGGGGAGATGGAGGCATGGGGAGGCCGAGGGCTGGACGTCTACGGAGAACTCAACAAGCCGCTCTGCGAAGGCAGGGACAAGCCACATGAAAGACTCTGACAACTCAACCACTTTACTGACAGATCAACATGCAAACTGCAATGTGAACAGTGGAGCCAAATATTAGCACTGTCAACACCTGCAGGTGCTACACCCAAATTAGAAGGAAAATTTAGGAGTGACTGACCACTTAAAATAAACAGTGAGATCATCAGAGGGTGTCCTGTAACTAAATCACTGTGGGAGCAATTAATATGAATCATCCCTCAGATACTGTACATCACATATGTGTGTGATGTTGAATTTTTTATGCCAACTCTGCTCCGTCTGACCCAAACCTTTTAGAACAAGAGAAGAAAACACTGCATCAACGCCATGCTGCAGCTTTGTCTCTCACCCAAATAGAAAGTCAGGGTAGGCTATCAGAGGGAAAAAAGGGATGGTAATTCATTTCTGATCAAAGGGGGTTTAAATAAGCATGTCCTCCTGGCATGTTATATAAAGACGCCCGCCTAGAGCTGTGCCTGTCACGAGCATTGCCTGTGCAGGTTCAGCAGAAAAGAAGCAGTGATCATTCATGGCCAAATTCATTGAAGAAACCGGCAGGAGAACGTGCCGAGAATGTGATAAGGCAGAGATGAGGAGAGCTGCAGACTGAAGGAAATCCAATTTTACAGCAGCATGTGTAGGAAAAATAAAATATATTCTGATGCCGAGGCTGAATTCTTCATTTTGTATTGTAACTTTGGTACAATAAAGAAATAAAAGCTCAATAAAACACGCTTCTGAAATAGTAAAAAAAAAAAAGGCATAATAAAACACTCCTTTGATATTCAATTTCATTATTTATAATCGCTCTACGTCTGCTCGATTAAACAACAACTTGCGACACTGAGAACTTGTATTTTGCGCTTACCGGTGAGTGTCGGGCTCTGACTGTAGACTGATTTATTATCTCCCCCCGCTGACAGCGCTGCCTCCATTCAGTCCTTCCCAGCCTTGCTGTGGATCGGCAACATTTTTTTTTTATTGGGACTTTTACCCTGCTCTCCTACATATAATATTGAAGGAAGTCTGCCAGAGATATTGACGAGACTGTGAGCCAATGCGCGTCTTCATTAATATGAAATGCGCTTTCTATGCGTACAGTGAGGTCCGGCCTTGCGGTGGGAGGGGCCTGCGGAGCTGCGTCCCTCCGTGGGGAGGAGGAGGAGGGACGGGGCGTGGGGCGGTGTGGCTTGAACTGCCTCCAGTCCCAGACACGAGGTAGCATGATGTCACTGGCAGCCAATCAAAGGACTCGCCTAGAAGCTTGAGAAAAAGAAAGCGGCGCGTTCAAGTGCGGCTCGTAAATCCCAAACCCACACCTCAATGGATTGTTACTGTCAGTAACAATTTCTTGTTTCCGCTGTGTTTGTATCTGAAAAGAAAGTGAAAGCAACTCAGATACTTTTCCATAAGTAATACTTATTTTTTATTAAATCATAGTCCCAAAAGCATTGTGTGACTGTTTTTTTTAAGAAAAAAATTATATAGTCAAAAAATTAAATAGTCAAAAAGAATATTTATAGGCCTATATATATATATATATATATATATATATATATATATATATATATATATATATATATATATGCTACTAACTCCATGCTACTAACAATGCATGGAGGGTTCCATCCCAAATCCAGCACCCTGAGACTGTACACGAGCCGCAAGGAAGGAGGCAGAGGACTAGTGAGTGTGAGAACCACAGTCCAGGACGAAACAACTAAGATCCATAAATACATCAGGGACAAAGCCTCAACAGACAATGTGCTCAGTGAATGTCTCAGACAACAGGGAACGGAGGTTGAGGTGCCAGAGATACCATCATGGGAGGACAAGCCCCTGCATGGGATGTACCACCAGCAAATAACCCAAGTGGCCGATATCAGTAAATCCTACCAATGGCTGGAAAAAGCTGGACTCAAGGACAGCACAGAGGCCCTCATCCTGGCCGCCCAGGAACAGGCCCTAAACACCAGAGCAATAGAGGCCCAGATATACCACACCAGACAAGACCCAAGGTGTAGGTTGTGCAAGGAGGCCCCTGAGACAGTCCGGCACATAACAGCAGGGTGCAAGATACTGGCAGGGAAAGCGTACATGGAACGACATAACCAAGTTGCAGGCATAGTGTACAGAAACATCTGTGCAGAATATGGACTGGAAACCCCGAGATCAAAGTGGGAAACACCCCCAAAGGTGGCGGAGAATGCCAGAGCTAAGATCCTGTGGGACTTCCAGATCCAGACAGACAAAATGGTAATGGCGAACCAACCAGACATTGTCGTAGTGGATAAACAACAGAGGAAAGCCGTTGTGGTAGATGTAGCAATACCAAGCGACTGCAACATCAGGAAAAAGGAGCACGAGAAACTAGAGAAATACCAGGGCCTCAGGGAGGAACTGGAGAGGGCCTGGAAGGTGAAGACCACAGTGGTGCCTGTGGACATCGGGGCCCTTGGGGCAGTCACCCCCAAACTGGACAATTGGCTACAACAGATCCCAGGAACAACATCAGACATCTCAGTCCAAAAATGTACAGTCCTTGGCACAGCCAAGATACTGCGCAGAACCCTCAAGCTCCCAGGCCTCTGGTAGAGGACCCGAGCTCAGAGGATAAGAACCACCCGCGGTGGGTGAGAAGGGAATTTTCACTATAGTCAGGGGAGGCAGGTGCGGCAGAGCCTCACCTGTCATCATGGCAAAATAATATATAATAATAAGATCATTTATATAGCTATTTTCAACCTGTGGTTTGTACTATAAAGTACATATTTTTCATTTAGCTTAACCTATTCTGATTATTTTTCTTAAAAATCGCTGGATTTTCGCATTTTCACATTCAAATGCTCAGAAGCTCAGCCAGTGAGGCAGCAGCGAGCTGAGCTTCACCTTCGATTGATCAACCTCTCACTAACTGCACTGGCTGCCATTCTATGAGAGCATGTTCCTCCTGTCTGTACGTCGGCAATAAAATGGTTAAAAAACATTTAATGTATGAACTGACTTTCCATAATTTAGCTTATGTATATAATGTACAGTGTTTTTTTGTCACCAACTGTGTGTAACATGTTTCATGTGCTGAGGAGCGATCAGAAACGGCAGAGAACAGATTCGAGGTGAGGCAGGCAGTTCTCTTGCCTCATGGCAGGGGGCGCTCGTGATCCCAGATATTGTGACTCCACAACTGCAGAGTAAGAGACAGTAACAGCGAGCTAGAAATAGAGCTGCTCCGCTGATACAGAGAGAGAGAAAGAAGTGGTTTCGAGTTGCACTTTAACGGGTTTTCCCTTTGCTGTGAAACACAGCACGAAATTAATAATATCTACATGTCCAAGTTTGATTGAGTTAACGGAATCACTCTACGGCGGCAGCGCGGCTTAGCATCACATGTAGAAAATAGTCTTTTTGCCTTCCAGCGTTGTACGCATGCGCGAAATTTCCTTTAAGGTTTAAGGTTCCTTAAACAATAACATAAATTGTTATGTTATTGTTTAAGGGGGTCAGGGGGTCATTATTGGTAAATCTGATTATGATTAAGTTAGTACCTCACCAGCTATGAACCTCACCGCACGTAACCTGTATATATATATATATATATATATATATATATATATATATATATATATATATATATATATATATAAGTTAAAATATTCTATTTAAGAGGAAAAAATGACTTAAGCTAATTTTCTTTTACCATCATTTTCCAGTTGACCACATAATGGCCAACCATACCTAACATGACTTAATAACAGCTTCCTCTTCACAATCTGACATAAACTCAAGATTCATGGAGTTCTCACCCTGATTTTTCTCACCTGCGTTAATTAATATAGATTTTTTTTAACAAAACTTTGCTTTAAACCTCTTTAATGCTTTATTCCTGACCCTCAGGTTTCACTAGTGTTCTGTAACACACCTCTAAAACATTTACAGAGCAGCAGTTACACATATAGGTGGACTCTTTAATAACTGGGTGAGTGGGTTTTATTTGTAGATTTTACTGTAAAGGGGACACATTTTATTTTATTTATAAATTATGACCTACCTTATGCTGGTCTATAATATAAAATTCTAATGAAAAATAGTGGGGTTTTGTGGCTGGAAAAAAGCAAAATATGTAGAAGTTCAGGTTATGTATACTTTTGCCAAGCACTATGAGTGTGATGTTTATTCTCCAGGCTTTAAGGTAATGTAATACAGAAAAGAAATTGTTCCAGTATCCAGCCATTGTACCTCCTTTCTTTCCAGGCTGTAAAAAAAAAGTTGGAAGTGATTTATAAACTGCCTTTTGGCTGTTCATACGTAAACCGCTAATTAGCTTAAATATACCTAGTCAGTGCAACTGGATCAGAAATTAGCTTGCAAAATGGAAACCACTAAGCTATAAATATTGTACGCACTCACTGGTGTCTACATTTATCATTTTTATTTACAGACTCTTGTCTATGCAGCGTGATGGCTCACTCTTCCCCAGAAGTGTTAATCAGATGGTAGAATAGCTTCAAAAACCTCTGCCACACCCAACTATGCTTTTTTCAGACTGGGTATTTCCGTGCTGAACTTCTCAAAAGAAAAAAAAAATCCAAGTTTTTCTGTAGTTTAAGAGAAAATGTAGACACCAAATGCAGGGATCCATTTTAGGGGTATCATGTGGACCATTTTTCTTACTCAACCAAATCAACCCTGGTCTCAAAGGGACAGAAGAAACCTAAAATAATTATAAACTCTCTCTTATGGTGGTGAACCAGGCAACTTCAAACTGGGATGTCTTGGTTTCCAACTGTGCCTCAGAAGATTTATTTCATTTTCCCATTCGAATAGCTCTACTGAAGCCAACATTCACCTTTACAATGATATTATCCTGTATAATGTTGTCATCACCCCTCTAAATCTTTGTTTAATGGTGCAGCAGAGTTATATAGCACAGCGAACTGAATGTCCTCTATGCTCTTCGGTCATGGACACGTTGTCTGTTCAATAATTTGCATTTAGTTGAGTCATGAACAGAAATTTGAACCTGCTCCGCTGATTCCTTAAGTTTTGCCGCAGGCATTTTTTAGACCCTGCTGAGCATTTCATGTTGTGATCTCGATGGGATATGCGTTTCTAGTGTGAGTAGTCTGAGTTTCTACAGAAAAATTTGTTCACACTGATCATGCTTTGACTTCTGTTTAACATATTCCAATTTCATTCAAATCATGAAACATGTTTGAATGTCTTTCTAACCCACATTTATAATCGAATTAGTTTGATTTAGATCCAGCTTTTCAAAGTAATGCTCTTTTTAGGTCAGAGTTCACAAACCTTTTATTGTTTGTAAGCGAAGTAGCAGAAACTAACTTTCAAAAATTAAAGATAAAGATTGCTAAATATGAGTCAAGAATCACATTTCTGGGCTTCCATGGACATTGAAATTACATTTAAAAAATTAAAGCTAAACTTTTTCAGCCCACATTAGTGCATCTCAATGATTTAGAATATGTACAATGAAAAGTTGATTTATTTCAGTTCTTCAACAACAAAAAAAATGAAACTAACAAACTAACACCAAGTAATATATTACAAGTTTTTATTTGTGTTCATTTTTATGAATATGATTTATAGCTAACACAACAAAAATGAAGTTTATTTGAAAGGTATACCAGTAAAACCAGTAAAAACTCCATCAATGCAGCATGGCATAAAATGTAATTGTTATTCTCATTTGTAGTCTTTATTATGTCCTTTGGTATGTATATTTCTATAAAATTACAGATTATGGCTCCAAATCAAACTATAGTTATTGTGACTAGACTTTTAATGGAGTTACAAATCTATATGTCCTATAGAGAACATGCTTTCAGTCAAGAAGTATACAAAGGGACCCGTGGTCGGTTGGCAGACAGCTTCTGTGTGAAGCTGAAAGCTGGCAGCATGAAAAGACCAAAGATGTGAAAGTCTGAAGGATGAAGGGGCAAAGAGTCAGCGTTTATTTTCTTAACTGTTTGAAGAAAAGGAAAAACATTTAATTGAAGTAATTTTTCTCTTGCATAATGCAACAAGTAAAATGTTCTTCCTGTTGAAAAGTACAAAAAGTAAGGGTAATTATACTTTTAGGTAGCTGGGTCAATGTGGTTTAGCTATGTATGTCATATTCTTACCTCATATCCTCATATCACAATGTCTTATTTTTCAGTCTGAGTCACAGTTATATCGCAGACAGCAGAAACCTACTTCTTCACCTCACTTACTCATTTGAAAAGTCTGAAAATACCAATTGACTTTTTTTTTTGTGACAAATACATGTCGCTTTATTATTTGCTGTAATGCTACAGGTCAAAACACGAAGAAGCAAAACATAATGCCTCCCTAGTGAAAGACAACACAACTGGCCTGTATGCAGGACAGGCAGGAAATATTATTAGTTGTAATAAGTAGGTGTCTTTTGGCAACAGCCCTGTCGAGTAAGTGCCAAGTTGGCTGACTGCACAGCCGCATATGATGGGACCAGTGTTACAGCGAAAGGGTCCTGCTGGATTCAGTCCCCAAAAATAATCCCCAGTAGTCCATTTATCCCCTCTGGCAACCTGAAACCATGCAGGGTATGTGTTATTGCTTCTATTATTAGTTTACTGTGTAGTTATTTATAAATGGACACAGCTGATCGGCAATGATTGGATTTCCAAAGACTCCTGTTACACCATGTGTTAAGGAGAAAGAGAACAAACAAAAGAGACCTAACTTAGTTTATGATATTATTATGTTGCAGTCAGCTAGTATTTTCAATTTATGACTTGCTTGGTGTGCCATTGCCTTCTCATGCAATTCCGCTCAATTTCGCTCAAAAAAAAAACAGAAACTGACAAAAACAATAGGTTCACTACCTTGTTCAAACGTAAAAACAACAACAAAACCTTTCAAATAATTCAGAAATTCTAAATATGTGAAATAATAAATAATAAAGCATGACTTTGCTCAGAGCATAAATCATAGAATTAGACAGGATAGATCTGCCCCTATGGATCGGGTACATTATCACCGATCCCTAGAATGTTTTATAAAAATATATACATCAGGACCTATACACATATGAATATCGAATCAAAGTATCTCTGGTCTCAAAACAGCTGCCAAGGAGGAAAAATAGCATGTTTTAAAAACACATCCATATAAATTTACAAATATTGGAGGGAAAGTGTTCTGCACAATTCAGGGAGAATCGGTTTGAGATTGTTGTTTCTTTTGTAAAACATTTCATAAAGCCAGATTGATGACTTACATCTGAGGTCACTCAGGCCAATCATAAGTAGATATGGTGATATCCAGAAACAGCAGGAAGTGGGGTAACAACATTGACATCAGTACTCTATAAAATCTGCGTCAGAACTCTTTGCATACTATTCTCTTTCTTTTTTTTTTGAAGCAATGACCGCAGACAAACTGAGTGTATTGCTGAACAAATGGTTCAAATTTAACAACGACATCCTGCCTCCTTACTTTTCTTGTCTGCAAAATAAGCAATCTTTTTATGCTTTTGAATCCTGCAGCTTGCTGTCTGGGCACACAAACCACACATCATCACCACATTATTACCTCGAGCTGCAAAGCTGACTTGTCCCTAAACAAGTCAGCTGCTGCTTAGCTGTGAATGTGGGAAGCCAGTAAGGTGTAAGAGATGCAGGGAGACTTCAACACCCCTCATCATATTGTTACTTTAATAAAATACATGGTGATGAGGGGAAAAAGGTTTTTAATCCCACCTTAAAGTGTTTAGCGAAAGGGTCTCATGATATTTTATACATTTTTTGATTCTTTCATCTCTCTAAATAAGTCATGAAAAAGCACTTGGGTGCAGGTTTTGTTATCATTAACATAAAATTTACATTTTAAACAGGTTGATTGATGCTCTATGAACTGAGCACTTCAACTAGCTCACCCTGTATTTCAGGTTTCCTCCGCCCAACCGTTGGTCTAATCTCATAACAGTCATAAATTTAAACAAAAAATATTAATTTGGCTCTAAACAGCATGAAAATGAGGCTTTGCCAGCTAATCAGCAATTTCCAAGAAAACCATTTTAGGTTAGAGGTTGACAGCCAATAACAGGAGCGTTTGATGATCTTGTGTCTCTGATAATGAAACAGACTTCGGATTCAAACAGGTTTTGTGAAAATACAAGCTGGTTCCCAGAAGTGCTCTTTGTTTGTTCAGGCACATATGATGTTTTTTTATGCAAAACTGCCTCCTGTTAACTCTGTCGCCGGGAAAAACAATCTGTCGGCTGTGAGATTAATTTACCCAGATATGAATTGGGAGTGTAAATGTTGTCTGTATTGCAGTGTTTTAATTAGTAATGATGACAGGATGCTTAACTCAATTATGACGGCTTTATCATAAATGTTGTATACTTACCAGCCGTGTAAACATGTCATTATTTAACTGCGCTCAAATCAAGGGAACAATGAAAGAGGTTGGGAACAAGGTTTTGGAGATGATACATTTGGACTGTGGTACCACAGAGACCATGTTTATGTCAATACAATTTAGAGGGACCAATTAATATAACAGTAATGTCTTTGGACTCCTCCCACCCATAATGAGAGTGCTAGCATGCATAGTAAGGGAGTTGTTTATTTCGACACTATTGTGCTTTATCATCCCGGATTAGGCAGCCTGTTGCCCATGTATTTTGTGGTCCATACTTTGGCTTTTCATCTGTTTAATACAACTAAAAACAATTATTTATAAAAATAAATTAATAAAAAAGTGGTGATTTGAGAAAACTCAGTATTTGTGTTTGCATGTATACATGGGAAAACAGAGATTAAGGGTCTCAAACATCAAAGTCTGAGAAAAATAATACACCCATATATCCACATAACTTGTTTTGACATTGTCTTGTGTTTTGGTAATTTTATATTTTTTTATATACGCTATTTAAAAGTAACTCAACCTACAGTATGTATGTTTGTTCACACAAATGAACCTACTGGCGCCACGTTTAATTCCCAACAGAAAGTTGTGGTTGTTTTGAAACAATCTGATTGGCTGACATAGGTTTTAGGTTTGCACCACACTGCCCCTTGAGGTCTTGGCATGTTTAAAACAACACTCAGGGGCGGATTTGTGAGGATTGATGTGGATGAAAACTTTTCTGAAACTGATCCGTCTGAACAATGTAATTAAAAAAAGATGCCAACAACCTGACAGGAGTGCTTAGGAATGGAAGTATCCTATGACTTCCTGTTTGATTTATAAATATTTGCTGCAGTAAAAGTTGAATTGAATTGAGTTGAATTTTATTTCATATAACATGAGACAGAGGCCCATATCTTCAAAAAGGTAACGACAGGGAAATTGTCATTAAAGTTAGGTGGACATCTGTTAAAGTCAAAAGATTGTCTTAAGTAAAATTATTCATCATCTGAATTTTTCCAAAGCAACAGTCAGAGCAATAATTAAAACATTTAAAACAATCTAAACTGAGCCAAACAAACAGAGAGCAATAGGAAAATCTGGAAAAACTAACTGAGGGACAGCTGCAGCAAAGAATGGGGTCACAAACTCTCCAGAACAATGATTTATTTTCAGCCCTTTGTGTACATTTTTACCAGGGATGCATGAACAAGCAAGTATTGACTATGGGTAGATGGATGTTATCTGGTTTTAATAGAGTTTGATCCTGGACTGATTTTGTTTGTGTGTGGAAAACTAATCCATGGTACATTTATTTTTGGTATGAAGCAAGGCATCCAGTATTTGCTGCTTGTGTTTTGTTTTTTTACCTCCACTGTTATGATCTGTGCTTAAAGCACAAAAATATGCTAAAACATAGTTTTATCCCTAATCTCTGCAGTCTGTTGCCTTGAGACACAGGGAACAGGTGGATGTGAAAATGATTTCTGCTGATGAAAGCTTTTCATCATTTCAGAGAAAACTCATTTTAGAATCTCTTTTGCAAGATCTTGATGTGGACCGAGAAAGCCATCTTCCTTTTATAAAATGTCATACAGTGGAAAACATGACAGGGTGCGGTTTTACGTATCTCACATTAGATAATGTGAAAGCTCGATGTGAAACACAGTCATGTCGTCGTGCTTTTTTGTTGTTGCTCGGCATGGAAAATGTGACTGATCGCGGTGCGACATTCGCTGGCCCAGATGAAAGATCCAAACCACTTCCTGTCTTCAGCAAAGGTGCAGATGCAGAGTCACATTCATAGAGGCACAGGAAACTCTCAGCCTTAAGTAACCTTGGAAACAAGTCGTCATACATATATTCATTTAGCAGGGCACATGTGACTGTTTGAATTACAAATCAACTCCCTCTCCCCATTTACTAATTACTGTTTTAGTCTTGAATATTCACCGGACCGCCATCTCTCACCTCATTTCATAAGCTCAAGATTTAATAAATGGAAAAGCGTTACTGCTGATTGCTTCTGAGAGGGAACAGCACAGATGGACACACTGCAGTCTCAACAGCTTGAAAAGCAACATGTCCAGCAATGGCGAGGAGGGACACTGCCAAAACACTCAACAGCCTGTCGACCTTTGCTTCTTCACCTTCTGCATATTTATCAGCTTCTACTTTTAGCATACAACATAGAACAAGACAGTTTAAAGTACCTCTAACCTCTCAATGAACTATTAATCTTTTTTCTTAAATCTTATTTTGAGTCAGAAGACACTTTACTTTAATGTGCAAGCTCAATAAAAATGTCTGACTGTTTGTCTTGAACAAAAAATACAAAACTGTCAGCCCAGTTTGTCAATACAATCTGATGTGTCCCTCAGAAGTGCTGTCACGCTGTTGTGTTTTGTTTTTGTCTGTTTTACTGGATGGAAATTTGATTTCCTGTCTAAATGTTTACTCTACATTGAAAGCATTTAAAAACATGGGGTGTCACCACTGGACGTGTATTTCATGTTCGAAACCAGTGTGCCAAGAAAGCCCCTCACTTCCTTTTCAGTACAGTGAGGTCACAAAGAGTTGATTCAACATTAAAGTGTTTTGCGAAAATATTTCTATCCTTTCAACTTTTTCCCCATTTTGTCAAATTGCACATTTACTGTATATTTCAATGTATTTTACTGGAATCGTGTCATGGTCCAACACAAAGTAGCACACAATTGAAAATGGAAGAAAAACTACCATGTTTAGAAAATGTTTTATGAATAAAAAATCATTTAAAAAATTAGTGTGTGTGTTACACGTCTCAGTTGGGTTGAAACAATTGTAACAAAGGATGTTTATCATTGTCTCTGCTTCTCCTTTCTTCTGAATGGAAAGCCTGTAAACATGAATAGCTTCAGTGAATGAAGCAACGACCGCCGTCTTCTTCCCCAAGCTCTGTCTCTTTATTACAAATTCTCAAAATCATGAAATTATACAATGAACATTCCTTTGTGCAATCATGTCCAAGTGTCCTTCCGCTGTTCTAAAACAACCACACACCATCCACTTCAGTAAACAGCATCAGCTCCCACCAGCTGTGACAGCATCAAAGGGCCAAATCAAAACAATTCAACAATAAATTTAAATCTCACAAATTTACATAAGAAGAAAACCAATTTCTCAAGTACAGCGTAATTTTAAGGCTACTAATTTCTTTGAATTGTAATAATTCTGAAAGACTTATTAGTATTAGCTTTATAATTTAATATGGACATATTTAGATAACCAAATCTACTTTAAGCTCTGAATAACTACAGTAGAATCGATTACACAATAGGGGAAAGGTAGGCTGTGCGCCGCAGTACTCCGATGTTGTTTTGTTACTCATTCTGCTGCAAGTTGGCTCAATTGTGACGCGCCGGTTTAGGATTTTCAAAATAAAAGATCCAGAAGTAGTTCATTATTTCTTGCGCGGCCCGGTACCAATTGGTCCGCGGACCGGTACCGGTCTGCGGCCCGGTGGTTGAGGACCACTGTAAAAAACACATATATGATGCATTGCAATACTAATAATTTATGTGATGGCTTGTACACTTAAACAGGTTTTCTTGACTGTACAAATAAGTGATGATTAAAATCTCCCACTTCATGGCGTATCACACTTGCATGTTTACTTAACATAAAAAGCAATAACATTTTTGTGTGGATGTGTAGATTTCTTTCTAAATTGTAACAATTCTTCTTGGGAATAAATCCTTTCCCTTTAAGGCTGTTTATAACCACCTAGCAAGTAACACATTTGTAAAAAAAAATTTTTTTTAAATACATACATTCATGAGTTCAGTAGTGATGGTTGCAGTCATGAAATATCCTCTCTACCAACTCCTAATAGATTCTGGTGGAGGATGTAGGCCAATATAAGTTCAATATTTCTTCAAATATTCTTTTTTATTATTTAATTTCATTAAGAGTTTAATTCCTTTATGTCAGCTGGTTTTCTTTAGTTGTTTTTTTACCTACTAAGCTGCTGCTGTTTAATCATAGTGTCTGTAAACTATACAATAACTAAAATTAGGATTAACTGTTTCCCCTGGGTTCTATAAAAAATGGATCTATAAGAACTCTGCATTCAAGATGACCAACTAAGTTGTTTTTTTTAAACTTAAACTTCATTATTAGTTTCGGCAAAGCAAAAAGTTTTCCAACGTAGTCATTTTTGCTTTATTTTCAGTTTCGGTCTGCCATGGCAATAATCGTCTTTAGTTTCTCTTGTGAAGTTTTATCTTTCACTTAAATGTTTCAGATCATCAAACAGATTTTAACAAGGTTCTCGGAAATGTATTTATTTATCAGAGCGAGACTCATTTAGATTCATCAAACCAAGTGATTTATTTCCAATATTTATTTTTGGTCATTTTAATTATTATGGTTCACAGCTATTGCGAACCAAAAATTCTGTTCATCAGGAAATTGGAATATTACACCACAACAATGTAAAACAATTTTAAGTACAGAATCGTAATATTATGGTTTACACAACCATGGGGAAGACTGCTGACTTGACACCCTCCACAAAAAGCATATCAAGGGAAAGTAGAGTGGAAGGACAAAGTGTGCAAAAGCAACAGCGACAACCTTAGTTGTCATTCTTACAATTATCACTTTAAAAATATCACTCAGTGATGTGTATTTTTCAAGGATTCAAGAATTGTTTTATTGTCATACCATCTTGCTTGTTTGTGGTACAAAATTCAGATTCAGGTCCCAGATTAAGAAATTTACTACACAAACAGTAAATAAATAAACAAATGAATAAATAATAAAGTAATTTATGTGATACATAGATATGTGTGTGAGTGTAGATAATATGAGCTTTTTTCCATAGGAGCTTCTCTTTTTGAATTGAATCACTGAGATAAATTGCTATTTCAATTATAATCAAACTTACTGAAATGCATCAGGGAGTCAAAACAGACAAAGTATTTAGATCTATGAACTGTGTGCAAAGGGGACAACATTTTTAACACATTTCAGACGTCATCTTGTGGTTTACACCGCCTCTGAAACTGAGACGGGGGGTTTCCAGGTGGGGGTAAAGGACAACTAAATTTAGCAGAATAAACCGGTTGTATGCAGTCAAAGTCAGAAGAAAAATCATCTTCTAAATATACACCAAAGTTTCTCCTGGGAGCGTTGGCTGTGTGCGGGGAAGCCTGCCGCTTTGACAGATTAACAGGACAGGGACGGTTTACATTTAACAATAACAGCTCCATCTCTGAACTCATAACAGCTCATGCGTTCCCTGAGTTTCTGCAGTCTGCTTTGTGTTAGGGGCTCCTGCTGGCATGTTCGCTTTGCCAGAGGAGCAGTGACTCATCCTCATGGTCGCCAAGGAGCGACTAAATATTATCCAGTTCATATAGTCGTATAATTTAAACATTTGGTCACGTTAAAGGTGAATAAGCTAAGTCAGGAAGTGGATATCTGTTGCACATGTTTGGGATTTCCATCAATCTTTTAACTAAATGTATGAAAATGATCCCTAAAAGAGGAGATAATTTCTCTCATCCCGCTGTTGGATCTCGATTTAACTCTGACCTTAACCCAAAGGGGAACTACATCATCCCCTTAGGGATTTTTGATGATGCCCGGCATATTTATGCTCATATGCTTTATTTGAGGAGCTGCTTCTGAGGTCATAACCCAAATTTCTCTGCTTCAACCATCAGGTTGTCGGCTGTTTCTGCTCCCTCTAAACCTATAAACCCAACTGGCAGATAAGAAAATATAAATAACAATGACTCTCTCTGCACCCAATGGTAATCATATCTAAATAGCAACAGTTTCTAGGACAGTGGGAGGGTCATCTGCTGCATGGCTGTGCGGAAGCCAGGACATTTTAGGTCTGAATGGTTTCTCCCACAGGAGGCTGAGCTTTATCCTTCGTTTGCAGCTGTCATCCTGCATACAAACAGAACTGCTCCGGTTTCATACGGTCATATCCGAACTGTCAGTAAATCACAGAAAGATCTGGTCTATCAGCTTGTGTTTTTCTCTGCAAGTTTTAATTGAGATTGCATTCATGACCTCAGTTGTAAGGTAACATCCCCGTATTACTCTAAACAAGCTGTCAGAAACGTAAAACGCTCCACTTCCCAAGTGAAAGATGGATGATTTTTGCAGGAGAAAAGTTTCCTCATACAGCAGGATAGTTCCTTTGCTGCCTTTCCAGAGCAACGTTTAGCAGATGTTCTTTGGTGGAACCGAAGAAATGTAAAACATTCAAGTCTGCCTTCAAAAATAAATAATTCCTTCAAATTTGATGAACTTCATTGTGCAAATCAATGCTGAAATATTTATTTCCAACACTTTTAAATCCTCTTGAAAGAGTTTCAAAGTTTAAAAGTTTCCATGAAGATCAATAAACTAAAACAACACATCAGATACAAATTAATATGCAAAACAGTCTTCTTCTACATTTCCATACTGGAGGGGGATCATTTACATTTGGTCTGAATATCTCCTTTGATTGTCTGTATTGACTCATCACTAACATTGTTCATGTTTAGTAAAGCAATTTTATTAAACATTATTTCAGTGGTAGCAGGACGATGAAACTGTGTGTAAATGTGTATCAATAAAACATGAATATATAACATTTTGGTCCTGCCCTATCGAATGGGAACAGAATGATACTAAAATACACTGAATGTAAATTTTCATGAATGGAAATTTGTAATGTGTAAAATCGTCTTAAGGGATAGGTAAAAAAAAATTTTTTGAAGTGGGGTTATTTCGCAGCTGTGAACATCATGTAAAATTGCATTTTAATCCTAAAATTGTGTAGCTAAATGTGATTTGACAATTTCTACAAACATTTATGCTTTTTCAATATTTTAGCATTATTCTGAAAATCAAAACCATGACTCCACTATCTTAAGGGGACCCAGTAATTGAGAAGATCTACGGAAACTATTATAAAATGATTTTATAGGTTTTCAGGGATAAATACTGAGTCATTCACAAGAATACCTGCTAGAGTTGCTTGTGTTCCCACTATACTCTTTCTTCAGTATCTCATTGGCAATGTTTGCGGGTATCAACCAGCAACTTAGAGGTTGGCAACAAGAGTTTTGTAGTCTGGAATCTTAAAGAGTTTTTGAAACCAATCATTTAGTGACAACAACCTTATTATCAGTGTGTGTGGGTATTGATGTATGGATGAATATATTTAGACATATGTAAACCCAGATAAAATGGAAAATTAATTAACTTATGTTTATTTCTTTTTTTTATTATTTAATAATGAGGGTCCATCTGAAAATATGGTATCAGTTTATGGGGTAGGAGTTCATAAGTTCCTTACTTTTTCTTATTTCTGTAATGTTAAAAGCAGAATCAGCCAGAACCCAAAACGCAGCCACAACAAGAGGATGTTTCACCAAAGGTTTTATTACAAAAGTAATTGGTGTGGAAGGGTGTGGCCTCACTGGTGGAGTCAGGGATGGGGGATCCACAGAGGTCAGGAGTCCAGCCAGGGGCAGGTAGGGTAAATGGACAAGGGGAGATCTGGGGGGGCTCAGGGGACAAGCAGACGACAGGGACAAAATCCACCAACCAGAAGCTGAGTCTTGAAACGGTCCAGGGTCATGCACGGGAGGGTCTCAGGCAATGAAAATCCAGAATCCAGAAGGCAGGAGGCAGGGTCAGAGACAGGCAGGGTTCAGCAACAGGACTTTCAACAGCAGAACGATTAGGCAAAACTCTGTGGTCAAAAACAGGCAGGATCAGAAACCAGAAAACTCTTTGGAACAGGGGACAACAAGGCTTGAAAGCTGTGACAGTGGCAACAGACGATCTCGTACTGAGCTGGTGACGAGCAGCTGTTTAAATAGGAACCAGCTCAGTGCAGGTGAGGGCAATGAGCAATCAGCACAGCCAAGGCAGAGCTGAAGGGCTGGAAACATGACAATTTCTTATTGAGCATGTTAAGATTATTGTAGTACTAAAATATGTGTCTTTTCAATTCCTTGTTCATGTGTGTGATTTTATACGTCTATCATGTTGGAAACAAATAAATAAAAATAAGATAAGATTATTCCTGCATCCCAACCCCCCTTGCTGCAGCAGCTGACACTTGACTATTGAACTGGATGCCTCCTGATGAGATAAAAATCTCAGTGATCTCTAATTCTCAAGGGTTTATTTAAGATATGATTATTTACTTACAATTTTGAATGTGAAAAGCTTACAAAGTAAAATACTTAAATACAAAAACGTGTGTGTTGTATTTAAAAAAAATATACTCACCAAGGAATTACACACACCAACTCAAAAACAACAAAAATTCAGATTTCTCCATTTCTATGAGCAAAGTACAATACCTTTCCTCCTCTGTGATCACAGTCTGATAAGGTGGAAGCCCACAATGCAGCAGAGTTGATGAGTATGCAAATGACTGGAGTTAGAGAGAAAGAACAAAGCGTTGAACTGAAAGCACAGAGGCAGTAGTGGAGAATGATATGTGTCATTTGGTGATGTCATGCCTCCAAACGTCCAGGGTGGCAGCGGTGGCGGTAACAGCCTGAGTCAGAGGATGACATCAACGCTACAAGCTGTCAGACAGGTTGGAAAAGGGCTTAGTCCCACAGTCCCATTGTTTGCTGGTTAATGCTGTTATTCAGCCTACTGAGGGCCTTAGCATTTGTTAATCTGACCTAACACACAGTTAAACACAGCACAAAGACACACAAAACAGCTAATTTAAAGGCCAGCGTAGAGAAAGGCCAGCAGCGAAATGTCAGTTCGCAGCTCACCATCGCAGCCTTTTGAATGCAAAAGAAGAAGCAGAAATAAAGGTTTACAAGCCGACAGACTCGGCTGAGGTGGCAAAGCTTAAATTGGCTCCCTCGTTATAAAACTGTCTTTATATTTGCCCATTTTCAGAAAATCAATTTTAAAAATCCATTATGTAACATCCATAGAGCACTTTCAGTACAATCAAACCTTAAGAATAAGCACTGCAAATGACTATCACACCAAAACGTTTGAAACTATGCAAATAAAAAAATTTATAATAATCTGAAATTTTATTCAATTAAATGTCATAAATGTAGAACTAGGAAAATGCAATTGAAACTGTCAATATGAAAACACCAGATATAAATAAATAAATAAAAATCCAAAACACCAAAAAGTGCTCATAAAACAAACAACAGATAAATAGAGACATAAAATTTTATGTTTATATTTGAAGTGTGAAGTGTTAAAAATTCAATAGAACCAAAAAAAAAAAGCTTGAAATATGTAAACACGGATGAATAAAATAAAACAAATGATGTTCAACTAAAACTCAGGATACACTTTTAACAAATTTGTGGAAGTGTAGGCTTGTAGAGTAAAAGTCAATCAGATATTGACCGTTACTCCATTTCAAAATCAATGAAAACACCTTAAAATCAATTCTTAACCCACACAGATTGCCAATGCAGATTCCTTGGTGAGTATATTTTTTTATAATATGTTTCAAAAAGCCAGAATGTTTGCCTCCTAATCCAAAAAGATGGTCTCATCCAATGAACCAGCTGAACAAAGTGAGTGGAATCAACAAACTAACTCACTCTGTGGTTATCTAGCAACAACCTTTTGAGTAACTTGTGGTTACCTAGCAACGACCTGTTGAGTAACTGACGCAGTAGCAGTTAAAGGTTGCCTCATAACTGCTTAAAAAGAGAAACGTTGTGGAGTGAAAACTGTGGATGAAACAGGAACGATCACGTCATCAGTTTGGCAGCATTTTATATATTCATAACAAAAAAGTAATTACTATCAATATCAACTGATATGAAACGATCATGTCATCCTGCCCTAGAGCATCTTCTACTAAAATAAATCTCCTTGTACTGTCAGTACTGCATTATAATTATCAATATGAGAAAAGTAGAGTAAATGAAGATATTATAAAACATGAAACAAGAACATGAACTGTCATTTTTTGTCTCACACTTTCGCATGATATTGATTGATTCCAAATCATCTGCCCTAATAAATTTGGGAAAACAATGGGTCATGTAATGTCTTTTTCAAGCAGTTGCGTGGCAAAGTTCTGGTGAGCTTTAGTCTACCAGAGTTCACGGTTTGTTCACAGAGCGCTAAAAGCTTTTTCACCGATCAATTAAGTGACCCATCAGCCTTTACGCATTAAATATCTGCGTGACAGATTTTAACTGATGACAGCCTATCCATCTCCATCACCTGGCAACAGGCAGACGCACTGGTGGATGAGAGGAAGTCACAGAAAGGCAGAACTACATAGACAGACAGGTAGACTGATACCCCACTCCAGCTTCCACGTCAGTCCAAAACGCATCAGGCTTCGTATTATTTTCCAACCACTCAGTCTCCCCCCATTCGGGCCGAGTTTGCTGACAAAAACAGGGCTTCGTTAGGTCAGCCAGACGCTGCTGTTTAGTGGTTTGGGTTCATTACAAAGAAATACAAATGAGTCAGTGGGCTCATACAGTACACACTCACATGAGTCACTGAGATCTAACCTGCAGCTTTCTGGAGAATCGCTCAGCTCTGACACCTACCTGAGATCACGTAAGCAGAGTTTCAGAACAAGCATAGAATAAACACGACGTTCTTTTTGTGTGTGCTGATGAATGACATCACAAACCAAACAGCATAAATATATCCATTACAAATGAAATTACCGATTGAAAATAAAAGATTACATTTCCTGACAACTGCTGCCGTTGTGCCTCTGTGTACAGTGACAGGAAAGGGCCAGAATAAAAGGATGACATCATGTAAACATTCAAAAGAGAAATGGCTTCAGAATCTCCCGCATGTAGGGACTTTTCTTATAAAAACAGATAAAATCAAATGTCAACATCTAAGAGCTTCAAGCAATAATGATGATGTACTTTACTACTTTAATTTATAGTTTTGCAATATATTCACTGTAGTGCCTTCTGTGGGAATGGACAGTAGCAAACATATTTAGAACAGCTCTCCACTATTAAGACGTCAAGTTTGACTTTTACACAGGGATTTAGGCTTAGAGTATTTAGAGGAACAAGTTGTGTTTTCTGTGGCTCAGGGAGAAAGTTTTTGTTGGTTTGGAAGTCTGCGTAAAGCCCAGTTTAATAAAACAAGAGACTTAATTTTGAGTTCCCCACGCCTATAGTTGATTTTAGTGGAGACTGTTCAGAAAACGTTGACACAACTTTGGATGTCGTCTTGTAATTCTGCTCTTTGCTGTGAAAACGCTGGGATTTTTTTTTTAATTCCAGTTTACTGATCCCATATGTAGTGATTATACTGGTTGACTTATGAATAAATAAGTGAAATAATAAATAAATCTATTTTTACCTCAATGTAACCGAACCCTTTTGTTTAAGATAGGACATTGTTTTATAATCAAAACTTGTTCCATTTATGTCATAGTACTATTCTCTAACAAATGTCTACGGTCTCAGGTGCAGAACAACTGTATTTACAATAGGACATTTTAACTGGCAACTGGTTTAACTGGATTTTATTTAGGGGGATCAGTGCAAAGGGGGCTAAAATACATAGGTACATTTTCAGATTTTTATTTGTAAACGCTTGTTTCGGAAAGCTATTTATCATTTTCCTTCTGTTTTACAGCTATGTAGGACGTTGTATTATTCTAATACATAAAAACTCAAGATGAAACATTAAAGTTTGTGCTTGCAATGTGTGAAAATCCCAAAAAGTTCAACGGATATGAAAACCTTTCCAGACATAGGCCTTATGAAACTTTAAAGTCTAAGTCCCAAATGTTTTCCCAGTTCTCAGAGTGGAGACATATGAAGACATTCCCATTTAATCATTCCCTACATGTTCATTCATTTGTTACTTTGATTGCTTTCTGCTAACATCTGCTTCCCACTTCCTGGAACCGCCCTCAAAGCTTTGGTCTTCATCAACTTGGAAAAACCCTGTTTTTGAACTCGCGTGATTGAGTTGCATTCCATGTCAACTTGTTTTAACCCATTCCTCATAGCTTTCATGATGAGAAAATATTCTCCTGAAACCCAACACGTGGTTTTATTACAATCCGAACACAACAACGGAAGCAAGAACTCAAAACACTCGTCTCATACTCGCAGCAGCGTGGCGCTTGGCTTTGTTAAAACATTTCCTCCCTGATGTGATACAGATGTACTGTCACGACTGTCATCCACGTCTTAATAATTGATGCCCGCCCAAGACTCGTCTCTTCTTTCCCTTCCATCCCTCCCCCCCATGCTACTGAATACTCCCGCTTTTATTTTCCACTTGTGCTCCACTTGGCTGGCCTCCACAGAGCCTGAAGGAAAGTCACATTTGGATTGCAATTTATCACACGGGGGCACTCAAGAAATTAAATCTCCACCCCCGTCGCCTCAGGTGAACGCTCTGTTGGTCAAGGCGCTTTGCATGTCTGAGTCATTACATTGCTGTTTGCATGTAGAAAAATACAAGGAATGTGTCCTGTGTAAGTAATTGTCCGGTTAGGATTGGATGATGATGCATGTGGAGAAACAAGCCATTTATTCCAGGGCTAAGAATTTACTTTATGCTCGATAAGTGGAGCGCAAGTCAAGAGGATCAGTTGGTGTTCACTAGTTTGATTTTTCATTTTTTTTCGCACAGTACAAAAAACAGAAAAATAAAAAGGCTAGAGGACCTGGAACATACACAGCTGAGCAGAAAGCAGCTAACACACTTTTTTATTATTCTTCCTAATATATTATTGAAAGCTATTTTTGCGGCTGCACTCTGAGAACAAAGGTACTGCAGTTGTCACTTTCAACTTCACAGACAGAACGGAGAGAAAATTTTTCAGAGGATATGCATATATTTTTCTTCTTTGCCTCCATGATGTTTAGCAAAACAAAACATCCCTCAAGCATTTTTGTCTCAACAGCTGCAAGTATTTATAAAAAAAAAAAAAACAGAGAAAGAAAATGAAAACCTGGTGTACAAATAGGCCATCATAGGTTTGTCTGAATGCACCCAAATCATCTTAGAAAAAAATGAGACTTAAAGCTGACTTTTGTGGGATTTGCATTCATGCATTTTTTAAATCCTGTTTATTTATTTGTTTGATCTGTTGTCGTACTCTAACTGCAGCCTCCTGTCTTATCTTCGTCCAGCTCGTAGGATGCTGCACTGGTGAACACATCAGTATGTTAAGTCCAAATTGCATGGCTGAGTTATCACAGTTTCTCTCTCTCTTTTTTTTCACCCTCTGAACCCCCATCACACTCACAGAAATGTCGTGCAGAGTTACTGAGATGTTGCACAATGTCGCTCGCTGTGGAAAGTCTGGATTTTAGGTTAAAAATCCTTGGCGCCCAGCAGACCAACCAAGCGAGACTCTGCATGGGACCAGCTGCTCAGCGTATCTATCCTTCTACAAAATGAGCAAGCGTGAAGGTTTGAAAGAGGAGAAAAACTCAATTTCTGTCCAATGCAGAAAGGAAAGAATGGCCCAAGACATCAAGCACAGAACCGAAACAATCTTGGCAACACTGTTTGTTTTTCTTTGCAGAAAAACGCGGCCCGTCTGCAAACTGAGACGATGACTAATAACACAAACACACAGCGCTGTCTGTATTTAAAACCACAAATTTAAGGTATTTTATAGGAGTTTATGTCATAAGTCAACACAAAGTAGTGCATAAATAGAAAAAGTAGGATAATTGGTTTTCAAAATTGCCCATAAAATGAAAATCTAAATTTACAGTTGTATTTATTATTTCATACGTCAAGAATTTTTGGGGTAGTTCTCTACCAGACACGCACATCATCTGACACCATTTTCCATTTTTCTTTGCATATTTAGCACAAGCCTAGTTAGTGTGAAATATCTGTCAAAGTATTTTTCTATGACATACATTTTCAGGTTGATATACTGTATGTATGTGCTTTAACTAGGCCATCCTAACATATGAACTTGCTGTGATCTAATTGCAACCCTAGTTTCAAGTCTTTTGTGGTCTTTACTAGATTTTCTTTTCAAGGTTTTTCCTGAATTTGGTCTCATTTGGGCAGTACATCTTATTCCACATTTTTAGTCTGTAAAAACTTTTAATGAGACTTCCTATAGCTTTTTTTTCCTTCCATGTTTATGCCATACTTTGTGTTTTGTTATCACATAAAATGTCAGTAAAGGATACTGCAACTTGTAGTTGTAACGTGACAAAATGTGAAAAATTTCAAGTGGCAGGAATACTTTTCAAGGCACAAATATTGGGCTTGTAAGTTAACAGTGATGTCAGAATGAAGACAGTAAAAACTTTTTAAGGCCTGATTAAAGTTGTCTTAACGAGGCCATATTAAGACACATTTCTTGATGGATTTTACAAAGAGTACGCATTACTAATCAACATTAACATGAACTCCTCCTTCATCCCACACAAACTGGAAACTTAAACCAGTGAAACCAGTTAACTGTTTGTTCACTGGAAGCAGCACTGAAGTCCCTCCCTCTGCTACAGTGTAAAACTTGTAAAACCAGAAATCAGAAATGGCCTATTTTCACTGGATAGAAATATAGTTGCTATGGTTACTCAAGGAAGGTTTTGAAGCATTTAAAAAATATTTTCATGGAAATAAAGTCCAAAGGGCTACAAATGATAATATTTTTTCTTGTTTTTGACTTGATTTACTAGTTCAAAATAAATGTGTGTTTTATTTTGAATGTTTTGTGTTGATGTTACGCCTCCTTACAGATGTTTTTAAGCTCAAATGATAATTTTCTTACTTTAGAAACCAACATGACCCAATGTGAAGAAGCAACTTTCCCTTTAAACCTAATTAGTGTTTGTGCCGCTCTTGGCAATAACAGCTGAGATCAAGTATTACTTTAATTTGGAGGAATTAGACTTAGATTATCTTCGTCTAAAAGAAATATTCAAAGGAGCAAATACTTTTCACGGGACTCTGTATATTTCCAGTGATGTTTATCTTCACATTACGAGGGGCTAATGAGAATAACAGGCTTGAGGTCACAATGCCAAAAAGATCCTTCAGTAATCCTTCTCTGCCCCACAGGGTGCAGTTAAAGAACCGAAGCAACAGTCAAAATAATTTCCTGTGATTGTTTATCGGGTCACAGATGTGAGGAAAGAGATGTTTACAGTCTGATGTCTAATGACAAAACTTTCCCAAAAGGTCGTCTGGCTCCCTACAACAATTACAATACATTTTATTTGTGCTGCAATGCCGTGTACGAGGTCAGAACATTTTTATTGTGTCCAGAGAAACTTCTCAAAAACTATGTTGAGGTTTCATTCTGAAAAAAGTAAGCAAACGCCTGATCAGGACACTAAACCTGATCAATTAGAGCGCACAACCTCTTTTCAAAACAAAGCAAAAACTAATTTCAATTAGAATTTAACAGGAATTAAATGTAATTATTAAAAATGGATGGATGACTAGATGCTCCCATAAACCTTGACCAGCTTCCTTGTCATGTTTCAAAAAGTATCCCCACAGAATAATACTGCTACAACCACCACGTCTCACCATGAGATAAGGTGCCTTGACTTCTACAACACCTATATCGATACATTTAATCTAGAGTACAAATGACGTACTCTAGATTATATTACTAGTCAGAAAGCAAGTACTTCGCCGGCTGCATTCCTGTGATGCAACATGTCAGCAGAACTGACTATGCTGCATGTTTAGGAGACATTTTGCATTGAATTCGCTAACTTGCTTAAGCAAAATGTCCTTTGCATATCTGCCTTAAAAGTCAGCTTTAATCTTTGTTTTCTGCCACAATATTATTCACTAAATAGTAGCAACGCATTAGTGTTTGAAATCGCAAATCAACACACATTATTAGCGCTGTTTTAGGATCCAAAACAACCCACCAGACACAAGCAGCTGCTTCTGGAAGCAACAAGGGCCATCGAGTACTATTGTTTTCAACTCTCAGTGGTCCCAAGCTGCATGAGGGTTGCATCAACCTCTAAAGGCAGACAGTTAATCAAACTGTTGCGATCTTGAAGAAATCAAAACCCCAAGATGCTTTAAATAAGATAGCATGCGAGGAGAACCCTACACGAGAAACACTTCATTACTCTAGGCTGCTGTGAACAAAATTAACTCTAAAAGTGGAAAATCTGGAACAGAATCCAGAACTCTGCTCTTGATTAAACCATCCTCGTTGGTCCCAGAGTTGTGAATGATTAAACATGTGTCGTGTATTCCCAGATGCCTCTTCCAGCTGCTCCTGTTGTCGGGCAAACGCTTTGGGCTTCGGTTTATGTAACAACTGCAACACATTGAACACGCCTGACTGAGCTGCTGCTTCACTAAAGTTGCAGGGAACCAACACAGAATCATTAAAAACACTTGCTCTTATTATTAATATAAACACAGGCATACTGCTGAATAAAACCTTCTTTTCATGGATGCAAGTGAGGAAAGAATGGAATCTGAAAGCGAGGATCATGTGCACTCAAAAAATATATTGTTTCAGACATCAGATTGGTGAAATTGTAATGTATTTATTTCTCGAGTTTAGCACAGAAAATGCGGAGAATTTTAAAGTAGGCATGCTGACAATTTGTCATGACAATTAATTAGTTTATTAGAAAACTTCAACCACCTGCCACATGTGCAGCTACATGTATATCATGTTGCTAAAAAAAAATAAATATTACAGGGTAAAAACTGCTGTTTCTGTGTGACATGGGAGTTAAGTATTGCCATTAAAGCCTCACTCTAAGTCAGACACACATTAACATAAAAGCTGGAAAAAAGATCATGTAAACGCTCACTTTTAGAGCTTCTCTCTGTTGAAACAAAATTTTAAAATTCTTATACAGAAAAACAGAACAACAGCTCCACATAGTGGATATTCCAATTTATTGCAAGATTTTAAAAAAATTCAGGGAACAAGACATACTGTAGCTGCACAAAATCATTTAACTGGTCAGCATCTGTGTCTCAGCAGTGTACCGCAAAGGTCGACCTACGGGAAGAGAAACAACAAACCAATGAAAAGCAGATTTAGATTACATGTAATACATTCACTGCATTCTGAAATATTTTTATTATATACTTCCCTCATTTTCCAAACTCTGAATTCAATCAGTAATGATGGGTAAAACAAGTGGTGGCAAATTAAAAGACAAAGCATGTACATTTAAAATAAATCGGTGTAAAAAAAAAAAAAAAAGCTACATTGACAAATAGATAAACGCTAAAGTAGATAAGTCTTCTTTTTTTCTATACTTTATCAGAATTAGAAAATGAATAAAAGTAAATTTCACACTTTAAGGTTTTCTTTTCAAGTAAATTTAAGTGTTTATTTATTTGTTTATTTCAAACAGATTTTAAAAACAAAGAAAACTAGTAGGACAAGAGAAAACATATGCATACGTAACCAAGAACAAAATAATTGTCCTAGGTCCTAATTGTCCTAATTCCATCCTAGGAAGGCTGCAGGACCAGATCGGGTGTGTCCAAGGGCTCTAAAGGTCTGTGCTGCGGAATTGGGAGAACCTCTACAGCAGGTCTTTAACCTGAGTCTGCGACTGGGTGTGGTTCCCACACTATGGAAAACATCCTGCATAGTCCCTGTTCCAAAAAAGGGTCGCCCAAGTGAGCCAAATGACTACAGGCCAGTTGCTCTGACGTCCCACATCATGAAAACATTAGAGCGACTGGTCTTGAACATGGTGCAACCCCAGGTGCAGAACGTACGGGACCCTCTTCAGTTCGCCTACCGAGAGAGCGTGGGTGTTGAGGATGCTGTTCTCTTCCTGCTTCATCGTTCCCTCTCCTACCTGGATGGAGGGGGCTGCCTTGTGAGGATCCTTTTTTTCGACTTCTCTAGCGCCTTCAATACTATCCAGCCCCTTCTTCTACAGGAGAAATTGAACATCTTGGCTGTAGACCCCCATCTGGTGTGCTGGATAACAGATTACTTGACCAACAGACCACAGTTTGTCAGGATGGCGAGCTGTAGGTCCACCACTCTGACCAGCAACACAGGTGCTCCACAGGGCACGGTTCTTTCGCCCCTCCTCTTCACCCTCTACACTTCCGACTTTAAATATAACTCAGTTACATGCCACATGCAAAAATTTTCGGACGATACTGCCATTGTGGCGTGTATAAAGGAGGGTGAAGAGGGGGAGTACAGGAGCCTGGTGAAGGATTTCGGGGTATGGTGCCACAGGAATAAACTTGAACTGAACATCTCAAAAACAAAAGAGATAGTTCTTGACTTCCGTAGGGTGCCCCCCTCTCCTCAGCCTATTACCATCGATGGTATTGAGGTGGAGGTGGTCAGCACATACAAATACTTGGGCCTACAACTAGACAATAAGCTGAACTGGTTCTCCAATACAGATAATGTGTACAAGAAGGCACAGAGTAGAATGTACTTTTTGAGGAGATTGGCCTCCTTTAATGTGTGCTCTAAGCTCCTGTACACGTTTTATAAGTCCATTGTGTCTACCGTTATATTCTATGCAACTGTTTGTTGGGGGGGCAATGCGAGGAAGAGAGACATACAGAGACTGAACCGCCTCATCTGCAGAGCTGGCTCCGTGGTCGGTGCGAGCCTGGAGTCTGTGGAGACGGTGGTGGAACAGAGGACACTGTCTAAACTCAGTCTAATTTTGGAGAACACCAGTCATCCTCTGTACACTGTTTTCTCCAACCAGAGGAGCTCCTTCAGTGACAGGTTCCTCTCACTGGGTTGTTCAACCGAGAGGATTAAAAACTCCTTTGTCCCACGGGCCATTAGGCTTTACAATGCTGCTATTTGTGGGGGAGGAGGGAGACGGGGTAACTTTTAACTTTTAACATATTTAAGCACTTTTACTAGACTTCTTTTAGTGGGAATGTATTTATTTATTATATTCTTCTATCTTGTATGGTTGTCTCCAGATGTACGATTTTAATGTTGTGTGGATGTGAATTAATGTGTGAGCAACAGATAACCTTAATTTCCCTATGGGATTAATAAAGTTTAACCTAACCTAACCTAATTACCTTCCCACTATTTCTCTGTTTGAAAAGGTGTAGGAAGAAGTGAACACTTATCTAATCTCAATTTATTGAAATATATTACTTACCAACTCACTAATTACCAGAAATGTGTAATTAAAAACATGTTCTAAAGAACCAACAAATAAGTTATATATTAAGTAGACTAGCTCTTATATAAGGTTTATAATAAATGAATGCTCCACATGTTTTTTTTTAAAAAGTGTCAGAACAAGTAAAGTCCACTCGAAACAGTGACCCACTAACCTGGACAGAGGATTTCTGCCAGTGATGCCTTCACCTTGAAAAGCTCGCTGTTCTCCTCCAAGTCTTTCTTTGCATGGAAGCTCGTAAAATGCAGAGCGGGCCACCAGTCGTTCCTTAAAGCCATCTGCCCCTGGACTGAAGTCGCCCATTCTTCCCTGGTGTTATTTAACACAAGTAAATCAGGTGCAGTGTAGGAAATTTCTGATTAGAAATCTAATTTCCGTCCAAGGATGTGTGCGTACTGTTGCAGCAGTTGGTGAATGACGGCATGTAAACACTTCCAAACGTCCAGGTTGCTCCTCCAGCATTGGAAGTCGAGCATCTCAAGGAGGACTCCTAAAGCCTTCTGGGTATGACTTTGTTTCTCTTTAAAAAATAGAAAACACAAAAACAAGGACATGACTATATACTTAAGCAGACAAATTTTGAAAGAAGTCGTTGAAAGATGACAGATATTTCAGTGATTTCATCCGTTTTGTTATTTATTCCACATTTATTGGAAAAACAATCTGCTTTTACCTGACTGAAGCAAGAGGCAGCTGTAGGCCAACATCAGTTCATGGCTTGGCACTAACAGATGCAGGTGCTACAGTAAAATACAAAAATATTCAATTGTTTTTGTTCTTATTAAACAGAGGGGAAAAAATTATATGGAGAATATTGTTATTATTTAACGATGCATTATACCTTCAACACTTTCATCAGCTTTTTGTCAGGAGCATCGTGTCGCTTTAAGAACTGGTACAAGTAGACATGCGCGTTGGGATTTGGGGGAAAGCTGTTGTCGTACGCGTAGTCGTTCAGGACTTTCTGAGCCTCTTCGTTGTCTCCATAATACTCCAGCATCTGGGAATGTAAAAGACAGGAGGCTGCTATGTTTCTTTATACTGATTAACATAGAGCATATTCTAAAATATGTTTAAAAAGTTGTGTACACACCTAAAGAAACAAGATATATATACCTCCATTTAAAAGATAAATGGATTTGAGTCCTAACTAATTAGATATGTTGTGCATTACATTATTTCACTGCATATAGGCATAGCATACCATGAATAAACTACATAAAAATGGAAGATTTTACATGAAACTAAAAAAAAAGATTATTGGTTTAACAATATATGATATGCCTTCAGAAAATGTCCATATTTCCAAACACATGCCTTCTCCTTCCTTTCAGAGTGTTTGAATCAGTGCTGACCTCAACATAACAAAGAATGAAGGGATCCCAAACTCCTGGATTTTTCAAAATGTCTTGAAGATTCGTAGCGGCAAGTCTGAAGAAGGTGTGCATTCCTTGGTTGTCTGATTCAAAAGAGTCTAAAAAACATACATTAGGAAATAAATGAAGTTGCTACATAAATAGTTTTTCCAAAGTTAGGTCTCCCATAGACATGCAGTATTTCTGTTTGCCCCTTAGGGGGCAGTGTAACACTACATAAAGACTTGGAAAAGTCTCTGAGAGAAATCTGATTAATAATGGATGCTTTAACGGTGTGAGGTCAAGTGTGGCCTTACTGTTTATGGAGAGCGTTGACTTTTTGTCACACCACATTATGTAATCCAGCAAACTCCTGTAGGCCTGGATCAGTTTAATGCGAGGAAGCTGAGAAACCGACTCTTTCCCGTGCCTCCAGCTCTCAGCGATGGAGAGCTGACGCTTTGCAGCTTGGATGTCGCCGTGGAGCATCAGGTGGAAAGAATGTTCCAGGCAAATCTAATACAACAAATACATAAATAAGTCATAAAACCGCAGCACAAAATGAAAAGTCTGCACTGAGGTTTGCTAGCACACACACCATCAGATAATGTTTAACTCCTGAGTGTTTCATTCGTTCATATATGATGTTGTAGTCTTTCACTGTTGCGTTGGGGAGATGGTGAAGGATCTCGGTGCTGATTCTCCAAACAAGCTGCAACACAGTGTGAAAGGAATCAATACAAATCCCAAACAGAAGTAAAACTTGCATGAAGAAGATCTTTAAAATGTTGGAATAATTAAAAACCAACCAACCTACCTCTTTATGTGGCTGTGCCTTGATTTTATTTCTGTCCTCTAATATCTGGGTGTAACTGGCCACGTACTCTGCAGCCTCCTGCCATCTGTGGTGCAGCATTGCTTCTCGGACGTGCTCAAGACAAATCCTGCACGTCTTGCGAAAGCCACTTTCAACGCGTGCCTCTGAGAATTTTAGGAAGGAAACAAATCAAGGTATGCACTACTGCCAGAACTTTTTTTCTGATATTAGCAGCTAAAAATATTATTTTTACAAAGAATTATATAAATTCATTTCAGACATCATTATAATTTATGTATTTGTTTTTCTCTGAACACTCTTTAGCAATAACTTTTGTTTCAGATAATTAGCAGTCTAACCAGCCATGGGAAAAAAAAAATTATTAAATGTTTTATTGAAAAAAATGCTTTCTTGCCAAGATCTGATGATGATGAAATAAGTTAGTTATTTCCTAATGATTTTACCTCCTTATCATGTCTCTTAACAAAAGGAAGTGTCACCAAAATTTATTTCAGAAACATAGAGGCTGGAAGCATTTTACCTAAATAGTTAACCAATACCTATATCTGTGCAAGCAGTTCTTTTTACAATATGCATACTGTGTACAGTGATAAATAAATTTGCAATATATTGTGCAACCCTAGCCTAGAATTTTACAATTCTACATTTAAGTATATTTGTAAGTAAGTCCTAATCATTAAAATGTACAGAAATAAACATCACTCATCTATATGAGTCTATCAGTGTTCTACCTAAATTACCAAAACAATCTGACTTTTTGATATTGTATTTCATTGTTATGCATCTGTTGCTAATTTTGACTCTTGGATATGAAAAATTATGCACACTGGAAATTATGTAGCATGCTAAACTGGATGCTAAATTTCTCACCTACACACATAGATTTGGCCAGTGGGAGTTTTGATTTGTGTCTTTTTCTGGAGCTGCAGTCTGAGGAGTCGCTTTCATCCTCCAGGACAACAGGAGGGCCCAAATATTCGTCTAAGGCTTCCATAATCAGCTCACCAGGGACACTCTGAAACGTAAGATGGGTATATATGTGAACCAAGATACCTTTTACTAGAAGTGTTTCTTTCTATCACCACAAATTTCCAAGTGAACAAGACAACTTAAGAAACTTCTATTAATATCGAACAAAAGCTATTTTACCACCAAGAAAATGTGTGAATACTGTTTAAATAATGTACTCAAAATATTGTAAAAATATTTTTACACTGACATAAAGGGACAAAAAAAAGATCCTGATCATCTGATTGGCTATACTGATTGGTGAACTGAAGGATAACTCTTGCTTTTTATTCTTTTAAGGCTTCGGTCTTGCTGCTTTCTTATGCGTACTTTTACACGTTCCGTTTCATGTATAGTTGTTCAATGTTTTAGTGAGCACTGTATAAAATATAAAAACCTTTTTTACTTATTTAAGTGGACTATGACCTTGCCAAAACCTGAATGTAATTCCTGTCACAATGATGTTTTTCTAACCTCTTCCAACATTTCAGCCAACATGCATTTTTATAGACCAATCACATTGACCCAATCACGATTCTTTTAGGTGGATCCGTCCTTTTAAGGCTGCAAAGCACCCTTTTACTTAAAGACGTTGTAGAAATTGGCTTGTATTTATTCTCTAATTTATCAAATTTTTGAGAAAATTTCAGGTAGATTTATTTTTGTTTATGACTGATGTAGTCTGATCTAAAACATACTATAATCTTTTAAATCATTAAACATGTGTAGGTTTTTTGTTATTGTTTAGAACATCTCTCAAAAATTGTGCTTTTGTTTTGTTTCTACAAGTGCTCAATAGTTTGTTTTAAAAAATAAACGAACTGAAGTGCAGAGAGATGCTAATGAGATGCTAACTCAGGAGTTCCATTTAGCTGTTTTAGTAAATCTTTCACATATTCTTGACGAATTAGTAGTAACCTTCCTACATCAGTAATATAATTTAACAGAGAAATAGACAGCCAAGTTCATGAAACACAAAGTTTGATCACACTTACCTTTTAGAATAATTCATGTTTGAATATTCCAGAGAATAGCTAATTCGTTAGCTTATGCTATTAGCATTTTACATTGTTAATCTATCGCCTAATTCTAAGAGGCTAATCCTAATCGGTCTTACTTTACTAAAATGAATTTAAAAAAAACCTTAAATTAACTGTTGTTTTGTAGCTGCCATGCTTCCAGGTTGGCCAAGGAAGTAAAATAAAAATCTGTACTTCTATTGGCTCCTCAATAACCCGGAAGAGGTTAAGGGTAGCGTTTGATTTTACTCCCTTATGAATCGTCTAGCTCTTATTTTTTCCCCAAATATTTTCTATTTTTGTTTTATTTTTGCTTTTTCTGTGGTAAGATAAGATTATTCAGCTTTCATTTAATATTGGTTGTTTTAGTTGTAACTTAAACAACTTCACTTCCAGGGTAGCCAAGGAAGTAAAATAAAAATCTGTACTTCTATTGGCTCCTCAATGACCCGAAAGAGGTGGTGTTAAGGGTAGCGTTTGATTTTACAATAAAATACTCCTTTATGAATCGTCTAGCTCTTATTTTTTTCCCCCCATATTTTCTAATTTTGTTTTACTTTTTCTGTGGTAAGATAAGATTATCCAGCTTTTATTCAATATTGTTTGTTTTAGTTGTAACTTAGCCAGATTTTCTTTGGTTTAGCTTCCTGGTTATCAGGTTACATCTTGCTCCTGCCTTTGGATATTGATTTCACTCTGACTTTAGCCTTGTTTGTATAAGTTTTTTTGCAACTGCAAGACAAAAGCATTTTTCCCAAAGAAAACATCCAGACCTGACTAAAATCTCCCAAAAGCTTTTTGGAAAACTGTTATGGTCTTATGATACCAAAATAGAGGTTGCAGCTCACAAAGTCAAAATGTACTTTTAGTCACAAAAACAGCACACAATATCACCTAAATAACTTCATACAAACAGTGTCCCAGTGAGTTCAAGTACATCTACAATAACCAAAGAATGATTTCACCAAAAAAAGGTAGAATTTTGGAAAGGCTTAGCTAATGTCTGAACGATGAATCATGCAACCAGGTTATTGCACTTTTTGAACTCTCTATTTTACAGGGTTTTTTGTGTGTTGAATTGTGCAAGGTGTCCCATTAAAGGTAGAAACATTTGCAGTATCCATCATGCCTTGAATGTGAATGTTTAAGTCTCCCAAATCTGTCATTTTAACAGCGGTGTGGACACTTTTGGGAAGCAACGTACCTCAAATGGTAGTTGTAAAGTGGCGGCCCCTGGATGTTTTAACAAACGCATGCCACACTTTTTGGGTTTTTGACTTGCATAAAAAATAAACTTGCATACAACCCAATAAAATACATTAAAGTTTTTGATGCATCCAAAAAAAAAATGGAAAGATTCAATGCTTTTGTAATAAATGATTAATAATTTCCACTCTCAAGTGTTAGAAGGTATAATTCATGAAGGCTGTTTTCTTTTTTTTTACAATTTTATTTGTGTAGCACCAGGATACAAATATCTCCCCTACAAAGATGAAGTTACTGGAATGATCCAAGATCTTTTCAAAGGCAATTAAACAAATTTAATGAGGAGGATCCAAGAAATGCATTACATCTGAATGAGAGGAGAAAAAACAAGAAGTTCCCGTTTTAAAACTTGTAGAGCAGCCTGCACTTCTCATGTGCTGACTCTGATCTCCACCTGCACTGTTTTTCCTGGAGTCACCTGGGGCAGCCACACATCCACCCGCAGATCCTGTGAAAGCCCACCCTTGCCTACACCCAGCCGGATCTGATCTGCTGACGTGTCGGCTCCTGCTGCCCAGCCAGTGCTCATGCTCCGGCGAGCGGAGGAATCAAGAAGCCAGGCAAACAAAACTGCCAACATGGCAGCAAAACACTTTTACCGACAGGGCTTTTTACTACTTTTATTCAACTTTATTTCAACCGCAGCTTTGGAGAAGAGGTTCTCCGACTTTAAAAGATGCGCCGACGAGGAGTGCAGCAGTAAGTTTGCTGTCTTGGAGAAATTCACGGATGAGTCCTGTCGCCTCCCCTTCATCCCGATACTACAGTTAGCCATAAACGGAGCCTTATCTCTTCACTTGTTGCCCATCGATTTTTGCGACCTTGACGGCCTCTTGCGGTTATTCAGTTTAGCTGTGACATATACCGGGGAAAGCGGATATGATAGACATTAAAAGTAGCTTAATACGGACAGTTTGGGCGGACTCGGGTTGTGTTGGCTGTCTTTCTGGTGGCTTCGGCCTGCCTCGCTAACGTTAGCTCAAAAATTAGCCACCGGCCGGCTTGACAACCTCACGTTAGTGCCATACTCGGTCCTAACAGGCGTTTGACTTGACTGTTAAATTTATGCAGTTGCGTCTCGAATTAAATTTAGATTTATTTTAAATAGTTAAATATAAGGAGTTAAACGTATGAATATCAGTGTTTATTGCTGTTCATTTGAAAAAATTCTGGCTTATAAATATACAAAGGTTAGAATATTATGCAACAACTGTTTAAAAAAAGGATTTTCAATGCAATCTTATTCGTAGATTGTACAATACTAGCAACACTATTAAAGTTTGTCAATAAAATGTTAGCTCTTCATATAATGCCATGTCCAAGTTTTTTTAATGGAAAGCTTTGAAATTAAAAATAGCTGCATCCTTGAGAGGATTGTGAACCAAAATCTAGTTGAGAAGATTCAGAACACCTGGAGTTAGTGCCTCAAGAGTCACCACACAGGTGCACCGTGGAAATTGATTGCAGACATTAGATAAGAAGTGTTTTACTGGGTCAAAAGTCCTTTTATTAGATGAAACAAATTTTGCATTTCATTTGGAAAGAAAGATCCTGCAGAATGAATGGAAAGGCACAGAGTCCAAGTTGTTTTGAAGTGTTGTGTGAAGTCTCCAAATTCAGTGATGATGTTAGAAGCCGTGCCATCTGCTGCTGCTGTTATTCCTGCTATGCTTTATCCAAAGTCGGCACAGCAGTTTATCTGGGAATTTTAATGCACTTCATTACCCTTTGCTGATGAGCTTCACGGAGATCCTGATTTCTTTTTTCTGCAGGACTTTACATGTGCCCACTCTACCAAAAGTACAATTCTCTACCAAGAAATTGCTGTATTTGACTGACCAACAAATTCCCTTTCAGTTTATATGTGATTTTGTTTAGAGGAAAATTAGACACTAGTTTTGTTAAGGCACCAAAGGATTAGTAATCTTTTGATTGGTGGCAATCAATGTATTGGTAATCTTTTGATTGGTGGCTTATCACAACAGAATACTAGTTCGTCTCACAAAACATCAAATCTCATTTTTCCGGCTCATTTCTACTCTAAATTTTAAATGGGATGGTGGAGTTGATTAAATGTCTTGCCAGTTCATTACGATCTGGCTTTGCAGATTTATTTTTTAATTTATTAAGAATTGCAGTTTCCTAAATGGCACATCTGTAACTAGATGGACTGTTATTGTTTATTGTTTATGTCAGTAGAGTAATATATGCATCCTTGAAATATGTTTTTTTTTCCAGTGCTTCTTTGCCGGGGAAAAGCTGTAAAAGATTTCTCAGGACCTGATTGTCGGTTCCTTTCATTTAAGAAATCTGAAACTATATATGTATACTATAAGCTGTCCGGAAAAAGGGCTGACCTATGGGCAGGAAGTGTGAGTATACTGTGTTTAATGTATAATCACTTTCTTGCTTAAATTGTTCTAATAAAGAAAACCATTTCTTCCTGAAAGGTTGGAAGCAACTTTGGATATTTCCCAAAGGACCTTCTAGCTGTAAACCACCTTTATACAGAAAAAGAACTTGAAATTAAAGCAGAGGTATGTGAAGATATTGTGCATGTTAAATTACTGAATGAATATCTAATAATGTAAAGCATAGTATGTATTGTAATTTTCATTCATGCTTGTTCTTAGGATACAGATTTTGTCTGTTTTGACACTGGATATGACAAGTTTGACTCTTACGACATAGACCTACTCTTAGGCCTGTCTGTCGAGGAGAATGATGGTGAGAATAATGGAACAACAGGAGAAGACACAGAGAGCATTGAGGAAGAAACTAAGCCATCAGTAGAGGAAGTGACTGAGATTGAAACACAAACTGAACATGCTGATAAGTTAGAGGAGCTTCATGAAGACCAAAGTGCCTCTTTGCCTATACTTGAAATAAACACTTCAACAGATTCATCTTTGTTGAAAGACGAAGGGTCTAATACAGCCACTGTGCCTGTAACAGAGAACGAGGAAGTTCGGCAACAGAATTTAACAGAGTCTCCTGTGCAAATTATGCCAGAAAGTAGTGAAACCACAGATGAATCTGATGTGGAGACTGCTCCAGTGACGGTTTCTGAAGGAGTGCAGATCCCACAGTTGAAACCCACCCTTGGAACGACCTTTGATGCTGTCGTCACAGAAGAAAAAATCACCACTAAAGTTACTCCGTATGAAGAGGAGGACAGTGAAGAACTACAAGACCATTCAGAAGAACGTAAAGAGGAGGTTCCACTGCTTTCCTTCTTGGAGGAACCCACAGACACTCTGGAAATGGATTCTTCAAAAGAGCAAGAGAAACTTCCACCAGCACAAAAAAAAGAACCAAACGCCACAGAGGAGAAAAACTTGTGGACATCACTTGGAGATGCAGTATTTTCAGTTGTCACGGGAGGAGAAACCACAGGAGAGGATGTTAGTTCAGAGGATGAGGATGAGACAGAGGAAGCTGCTGCAGAATCTGAGAAGAGTTTTGAGAAAACTGAGACGGAACCCCTTTTACCAGACAATCAAAAACATCCAGAGGACATGGAGCCACTTCCTCTAGATCCTCATCAATCCAACTCTGTGGAGCAAGAAATTAACGAAACGAAAAACAATCCTGAGAAGCTTTCCATTGATGGAAATGTGGGTGATCAAGAAGTGAGTGAACACAAGGATGAAATGGTACAGGGGGATGAAGCATCAAACTCCCCCAGTGAGCCAGAACCCCATGAAACAAAGGAGAGTAGTTTGTCAGAAGAGCCGGTATTAGAGGGTGATCTTGTAAGCACTCCTGATGATGATAAATCAGATGATGAAGAAGATGAAGATGAGTTGGAGGATCCAGAAATGGGCAAAACAGATGATAACATACAGGAGAAGACTGTTGTGGAAGAACAACTTTTAGACAGTGTGCCGGATGAAAGCAGAACTACGTCCGAGCAGGAATTAGGTATTACTGAAAGTGAAAAAATCCCAGACCAATCTTTTGAGCTAAAGCAATCTAGTGATTCAGATGTCACTGTTGACCAGCATTTAATAACCGATGAGAAACCAGATCAGACAAATGACAACATAGTGACAGATGTTGAAAGTAATACAAGTCAGACATTAGTATCTGTGGAAGAAGAGATTCATGAGCAACCACATGCAGAGGAGGATGAAGATGAAAAAGTTGCAGAGACTGAAGAAGAGATTAATGAAGAAAAAGAGGAGTTACTTGAGGATGAAAATGCACTTTTATCTGCTCAATCAGATGATATCGCTGAAAAACCCACGGAGGAAACAACTCAGTTAGCTGAGTCGGCTGAAGAGCCAGAATACAGCGAAAATATACTGAGGCTGTCTCTGCTTAGAGAGCACTTCACAGAGGAGAAAATGGACCACATCCAAAAGCTTTTGGGTCTCAAAAATCTCTTCAAAGTGGAAGCCATGTTCGCTGATCTGGACACAGAGTTAAAGGCTACTCGCTTGTCACACACAGATGCCACGCAAAATGTTGAAAGTACTCTCGAGAACATCCTGGAGGCTTCGGAGAACACTATCCTTGACGAGATTGAGAAGATGCTCGACAGCCGGGAAAAAAAACAAGACGAGGAGCACCATGTGGACTTGAGTAGTTTGGATGAGGAAACTGAAATGCTTGATGACTTTCAGGAACTTGCTTTTAGTCTACGCCAAAAGTACTCGACGTCCAGTGACAGTGCACCTTTAGCAACACCAGTAACACCATTGGAGAGCACACATGGTAGGTTTGATTTTTAGCTTTTTTAATCTGTTGTTGCAACATAATCTTCTCTGTGATCAATAAAGTCAGATGGGAGATTATAGAGTCATCTTTCTAAAACCATTGAGACCAATATCCTGTTCCATCTTGAGTTAATTTTTACACAGCTAAAAGCATTTGTGGTCTACAGCAGGCAGCCAGATATTTCAAATAACTCATCCAACTAGAATGCCACTTTACTGCCAACATGGTGTTTCTTTTTTTATTGGGTGCACAGTACACCTCAGGAATGGAAACGAGAGTATCTTTTTTTTTTATGTGCTGGAATCAGAACTGTTATAAGACTTTGAACCACTGAGACCCAAAGAAAAAAAGAGCACCTGCAGTGATGTTTTTCCTTTTATTACCAAACCAAACTGAAAAACTGTTAGATTTAAGTCAATAATGTACTCAAATTATAAATGCTTGAATGATTGCTGGAGCATCAGTTGTCAGTCGCGAAGACAAATCTGAAAGAATGTTTGTCCATTTCTGCTCTACAGACCAACCTCCCTCCAATGTTGCAGAAGAGACTCCCCCCATTGCTGAAGAAAAGTCTGACAATGTGCCAGAAACTGATGGAGTAGATCCGGAAGAGGAGTCGACTAAGATTAAAGAGGAGCAGGTGGTTTGGAATAAGGAAAACATGATCCCGGAGAAGGATGCTGAAGACTCTGATAAAGACCAGTCGAGCCTCACTGTGTCAGACGAGGAGGAAAAGGTCCCTCAACCCACCCCTGAATATCAGTTGGATGTGGATGTTGAGGCTGACGTTGAACATTATCCCTCCGGTTAGTAGTCTCTTGAAATAATAAACTCAGTATGTGCTATTAAGGCTTGATAATTCTTCATTCTACTACAGCCATAAACTCAAATTTGACCAAACTTCTAAGTGATCTAACAGGTGCACCTAATCAGTTCATGAAACAGATAACCTGATGCAACTTAATGCTAATTTCCGTCAGGATCCGTGGACTCTATGGAGACAGTGACAGAAAAGCCTGAGGAAGAATTGGGATTGTTTACAACTGGAACTGTTTACATCTGCTGCATCTTCTCAGTAATCAAGAATAAAACTGTGGAGTGGACCACTATGGTAAGTTCATATATGTTGCTAGTGTTACATGTTATATTTAAGCTACATCTGTAAGGTTTCTTGGGTTTCCTGAATGCGTTTGGAGCTGATCTTTAAGGCTAAAAACAATCTATTTGGAGTTCTAACTCAAACTCTGAAACTTAAACTATAATGCATTTCTATTTCAATATTCTAGAGAGAGACTTAACTTTTATAAGAAGGGAAATACAGTTTTGTAGAATTAGGGCAGCTGAACGAGCCCTTTCCATTAACAGTAAATACAAGTAGATGGCTTTAAAAAATATAAAGTACTCAGTTTAAAGCTAAAAAAAACTTTGTACCATTGGTGCTATTCTGTTGTAGATGTCCTAAGCTGATCTAGGAGACAAACACAAGAACTATTATTAAAACCATATTCTTTATTGCGTTTATAATTAAAAACTTTTCTTACACAGCTTGACAAAGAATTAACCTACTAGAAATGTTAAAAAAAATAATTGCCATTTATCTTTGAATTTTATCCAAACAAAATCAGTTAAATACTTTAAATGAAAATAATCTAAAGCTGTCTTCTAGTCATTGTGCTGTTTAGTTCAGAAGTTGTCATATTTCCAAAAGATTCTACTTGCATTTAATAGTTATTATGGAAACTGTCGTTTGTATATGTTCCCTCAAAGCATTACATTCCAAACTTTTGCTACAGATTTCATTTTTTTTTATAGAACCGTGTTGTTGTAAGCTTCAGTTCACGCAGAAATCTTATCAAAATTTGGAACTCCGATTTCCCCTGAACGCCGCACGGCCCTCCCCTTCGTGTGTCGCGGTGTAGGCTGAAGTTCAACACAGCCGATGCTGAGCTGGCTCTCAGAGCAGCACCGACGGGCCTTGTTTTGGAATACAGTCCTTATTAAATACCGCTGTGTTGTAGACTCCCTTCTGTCGGATTATTTTAGCTCACTTAATCCGTTTTTAGTTAAACTCTTAGCCGTGTTCTTGCTCCCAGCTAAGCTAACCATTGTGTTGTTTTTAAATAGCTGAATGACAGCTGATTCACACCGTTAGCAGGCTGTTGTTGCGGGCTTGTTCCTCACCTGTCTTTACCTTTTTAGGGTCTTCAATATTTTTTTAGGCTTTATCATATTTTTTTTCTCGGGCGAACTGAGCCTGAAAGCTAAGGGCTATCTTGGTTAAACAGATTACTTTAGCTGTAGCTAACCTGCTAACAAGCTAGCCGGTGTCTGTCAAACAGTGTTTGGCTAGTTCCCGTTTTGTTTCGACATGGCCATGGAGGGTGATACAATACCGAGACCACCTGTAACGGAACAAGATCACATATACGTGTTTCTACTTAAGGAGCTGCAACATGTAAGTGACTGTGTTGAATTGACCAAAGATATAAGGTAATTAAAATGCTGTTCTAGCTCGCTGCTAATTGAGGAGGTGGGTGTTTTTCTGCAGATGAATTTACTCGCCGAGTTTGATCTCAATTTTAGACGTTGTTTGTCTTGGCTCTTATCATGTTTCATTTGGATCAGTTTCCTCTTGAGGGTAATTCAGCTCCCCATTAGAACAATTTCAACATTAAACGATTGCTTTTAGATAAAGCGGGCTGAATACAGGATGTTGGACCTATTAGGAAACGAGTTGCATTACATTAAAGTAACTAAGTCTGATTGTTTTTGGCTTAAATTTAATCTCTGCGCAAAAATGCTTTGAGAAATACTTTAATAATAATTTTACTTTGGTTATAAAGGCTGCACAAAATATTAAACATGCAATTGCAATTTTTAGTTTAACCTGTATTCTCATCAAGCTTTCAGTGGCTCATTCATTAAAATCTGTGAAAGATTTGGAAATTTAAGGCAGTGAAGCTTTATCCAATTAGCCAAATATTGATTCTTAATAGTGTGATAATGCTATTAATTATCATTATCAGTAGGCCTCTACTGCGAATATAGTAGAGGCCTACCTCTATTGAACTCTATTTTGTTGATTAAACTTTATAAATACAATCTTAATCTAAGATTAGCTGTAAACATTAAGAAGTTGATTTAAAGTTTTTTCATAAAGATGTTCTGTATGTTGTTTTTCTAGACTCTGGGTCAGTTCTCCTGTTCACCAAATGGTGCCTCCATTCCTTCTCATTACATTTCATCCCATTTTGTTCCTGTAAACAAACAATTTCATACTCATGTACTTTAACTATTTTACATCAGTTTCATTTTCTTTGTAATTAAATATTTTTAGAAATTAAGATCATTAAACCTTCTCAAATCCCACATATAATTTTATTTCATTTGATTTTATTCTCCAGGAGCTTTGTATAATGCCCCTTTTCTGTTAGTTTTAGGCTTGGATTTGTGCTGTGGAAATTTGAGTCTTAAAATCAGTATAACTCTAAATTGATCTTGTGCTGGCAGATTTTTATTGGCATCTCATAAAACTAAATTCCTTACAGTAGGCTGAGAAAAAGTACTTCAAATATTCAGTTGTCAAAGTGAGTCTGAAGCATCACACATCAGGTTTTCCTATTATGATTCAAATGTAACTCATTATAGAACTGTTTTCCTCCTTAGACAGCTTTGTTTTTCTTTCCTAAATTATCCTTTTCCAAGCTTAATTTTCGCCTTTCTGTCTTTGTTTTTGTGCTTCAGATGATTTCTTTGCTGCCAGAGGAGTGGAAGCCAGGGGAAACGTTGTTTGGCTGTCCTTGGCAAGCTGTCATTGTCACAGCTTTGATTGGAGTTCTTACCTTCACCATCTTCTTCTGGAGAACAGTATTGGCAGTAAGTGATCGAATATGTTTTTCTCCTATGTCTGCTTAATTTGATAACAGCAAAAATATGACTTACATATGCATGGTAAAATATTCATAAATAATACAAAAACAGGATCTTCTTACCCAGTTTATGGTGATTTACGCAATAGTGCTCACATAATAATAATTAAGACTTTTCATGTATATCTTCACATTTCTTTTAGGTGAAGAAGAGTAAATACCTTGGTAAGTCTGGGATGTTATCAATTTTTATACCACAATTCATTTGTTTAAACGTTATTGATTTTATACTTTATGTGGAAACAAGTGGACGAGAAAAAGTTCAAGGATAAAATCCAGACACTCATAAAAGATAAGAGTGATGCTCTTGCTAAGATATCTGAACTCCAAAAGCAGGTGAGCTACATCATATTTGTCATCTGGTATCATAAAACTACTTGGAAGAATTGTATTAATTATAATTTCTCATCTTTAAAGACTGAACAACTGAAAGAAAATCAGAAGCAGTCAAAGGAAACTGTGAGCTGCACCATGAAAAGGATGCAAGCATTGGAGGTAAGGGAAATTGGGTCTATTATTTTGCCTTTAAAATTTGGGTGAGATTAGTTTAATGTTTGAGGAGTCTGATTTTTTTTCTTTGCTTTTTAGAAACTGGCTTATTTGATGAAACAAAGTAACCTTTTCCGCAGATTGTTGCGCTGTTACAGCTGTTAAAATAAAAAATTTGTAGGCCATTCAAAGTTCTCTTGTTGCCTTTTACAGAGTAAAGTTGTCAAAGCTGACAAGATGAATGAACAGATGGCAGAAGAGAAGAACAAATTCTTGAAGCTACTAGAGGAAGAGCGAGCCATCTCTCTCCAGAATGACAGCAGGGTAGCTTATCCTTCTTTTTCATCTTATTACTGTAATTAATTAAAACAATGAATTTGTGCCATACACAAATTGAAAACGATGCAATCTGTTTTTTATACAACAGCTAGAAAAATTAGAGAAGGCAAATGAAAAGTTGCAGGTCAGCCGGAAAAAGATACAGGAAGCTCTAGCTAAGGTATGATCCTTACATCATGCTTTTTATATCTGAACAGCTTCTTACTTCAGACATGTTTTAAATCCATATATTTGTCTTGTCATAGTCCACTATTCTTTTGGATGAAGCCAAGATTCGAGAAGATGCACGAAATGCTCAACACAAATGTTTCCAGAAAGAGTTTGCAGCTTTAAAGGAAGAGAATAAAACTGTGAGACACGATGAACACACTTCAAATTAGTTTGTAGAGCAGATTTTTCTAAGCTCTCCCCTGACGTTTCTCATTCCTGCAGCTTAAAACAAGTATTAAGGCCTGGGAGGAAAAACATAAGGAGCTGAATGAGAAAATAAAAGTTTATCAAAAGTCCCATAAAGAACTGGAGGATTCTGTGGTGCTCAAAGATCACAATGTGGAGGTTTGTCAGCTGACCCAAAATCTTTCTGTACATTACAAATAATAATAATAATTAAAAAAACAACTAACCCCAGGCAAAAATATGTTTCCGTTAGGTTCTGTCTGAACTTCTGGCAGACCTAGATGCTTGCGATTTGCAGAAAGGTGAAACCAGTGTATTGGCAAATGGTGAAGTGGCACCTGGTGAGCCTGTCACTTTAAAAAAAAATAGTTTTATAAGTTTTTAAGTCAAATTCTTCAGATATGTTTCAGTTTTTACTTGCATTACATACTAATTGTGCTTTTTTTTGTTTGTTTTTTTTAATGCCATCAGCTGATAAGAAAACGGCCATAAAAAACAGAATCAAGCAAATGATGGATGTTACCAGGGTAAGATTTAAGAGCCAACACTTTCACATGTCATTGTAGCTTTAGTAGACGTTTTGCTTTAAGGATTGAATAATTTCTTCATTCCCTAATAGGTCCAGACAACTCTCACAGTTATCGAAGAAGAGCGCGACCGCTTCATGGGAAAACTCCTCAATGAAGAAAAATCTAGAAAGGAACTTGAGGGTCAGTCCTAAAATAAGTTCTCTAAAGTGTCATTTTGTGTTATTGTTGTTGGCATAACGACATAAATGCTTTACATTGAATAACGGAGCTTTGTTTTGCAAACAGAAAAACACCAGGAGCTGGAACATTCAATCGGAGCCCTCAAAAGTGAGAAGAGTCGGATTGAAAACCAGTACAAGATCCTGCAGCAGAAAAATGAAATCATGGTTGAAATGTATCAGCACAAGGAAAATGCTTTGCAGCAGTAAGTAAAACCTGCTGCAGTCTTTTGTCCGGTTATTAAACCAAGCTGCCCGAAATATGTGAATATGTCAGTTTCTTCTTTGGAAACTGTGGTTTGAGATGTGAAGCAGTTATAGTTTGCTAATGGGACCGCGAATCTGTTGCTGTACAGGAGGTTGACAAAGGAGGAGCTGGAGCGGCGCAGCAAAGAAAATCTGCTGTCTGAGGTGGGAGGGAAAGCTGTGGAAGCCGAGGAGCAGGTGAAGCTTTTAAGGCAGCGCATTAATGAGATGGAGGAGCAGATGAAGAAGACAGAGGAGGTCTATAAAGAGCAGGTAGTTGTTAATGTGTAATGAAAGTAATGCTTGGAAAAAAGAAGCCATAACATGGTTATTAATAAACCGTGTTTTATTTTGTTATGTCGTTTTCAGGTAAAAGAGCAGGAAAATAAAACTCATTCCAACTGGGTAAGTTGCAGAGAATTCACCTACTGATTCATAGTGAAATTAGAGAAAACTAGAAATGTTTTCATACCACTTAAACTTTCACATTTTGTCAGCTTACAACTAAAAATTTTAGCGAGCCACATCGTTATTAAACATCTCATTGGTTTATTGTTAAATCCTCACCCTGTTTTAATTCTGTGATTTTGTGAAGGATTGTATTTATTGACCATGTTTTAAACAATCAGCTGTGCAAGTCCAAGCTTCACATTAAAAGACTGTTATACCAAAAAATATGTAAAAATGTGTTAAAACTTTTGCCATGTATTCTAAATTGTTAGTGTTTGTAAAAAGCGATTCATTGTAATTTGGCTCCACAGTAATTCTCAGTGTTGTCTGCAGGTGAATGCTCGCAATGCTGAGCGAGCTCTAAGTCAAGAAAAGGTAGAATCCTCAAAGCTGCGTGAAAAGTGAGTATTGAATGAATTGAATTCAGTTATTGCGAATAATCTGAATTTGATCTGGTTTGTAGACAGAAAGCTAGAAAAATCAATGAGTGAGGAGTTAAGATTATCAAGTTAATTTGGTTTACCACACTTGTATTTTTTTTTCTTCTTCCATAACATAAATTAGTTTGAAACAATTATTTTAATCCAACCTGCAGTTGATAATTTCTTATCTAATTTGACAGATTGGCCATACTTACGTCGCAGCTTAATGAGCGCCGTGCGCCCCTGTTCAGGCCGAACTCCGGTCAGCCTCCAGGTCCTCGTCAAGGTACATCCAACCTTCCTGTTGTTAATTCTCCACAACACTTTTATTCCACAGAAACAAACCGAGAGGATGCCATTTCCTGTTTTTTTTTTGTCTAAATAAGTGGACTCCATGTTGTCTGGGAGTTCCTGGAATATCAACACTTATTGAGGTGTATTGTCAGCAGTTTCTCTTCTTTCAGTAAGCTGATGGTTTGGTCATAACAGGTGATTCATATGGACCCTCTCCTGTGAGTGGGGGTGCTCCGTCCCCTCCTATAATGATCGAGGGTCCAAGGCGCCCTCCTTCTGCCCCCGTAGGGCGAAGAATTGACCCGTATGGTGAGTCCAAGTGGATCTCTTCACCTACTTTAATTTGCACCAAAGCTGGACTACATCTCTTCACAACAAACTCTCTCCTTTTTCACATTTTACTTTTTTCTTTTCAGCTTTCACCTTCTTACTTTACTTTCCTTCTTGTTTGCGTTGCATCCTGCACTTATTTCCTTCCTGGTTCCTGCCTTTTATTTTTGTTCATTTTGGCTAAACCATCAGAAAATTTCCCTGTAACAGTGTTTTTTTTATGAGTGTGTTGCAGTTGATTTTATTGCATCTTTATAGCTCTCAAACAATACATTTCTCATTATCAGCGGGGGACAAAAGAAGATTATCGCTCCGTGTTAAATTTTTAGACTTTTTTTCTTTAAAATGAAGGTAACAGGGTTCCTATCTGTTGTGATAAAACTTAAAATTGAAGGATTTTCAATGTATAGAGAAGTATGGTGACAAAGATTTGAAAAATGTTAGTTTTTTCCAAACTGTTTTCTATCTTGTTTCTGTCTTAAATGTTTTTATCCATCTCTTTATTTCTCCTTCCTTTTTGCAGTCTGTCCATCCATTTATTTATCTGTCAGTTCAGTCCCTCGAGGATGTTGCAAGATTTTTTTCTTATGTTGTTGCATCCTAAATTTACTGATTTTGCAACACTTTTTACAAACTTGACTTTTTCCACTTTCAATTGTGTCAAAGGTTCCTTTTAAAAATGTGGAAAGCAACAGTGAGCACAACTTCTGTTCAAAAATTAAAGAGGATTTGAATATTAGTTAAACTTAACATGATGTACTGGCATTGGTCAAAATATCACTGAGTTACAGTGATTGGTCAGAAATACAGAAAATGTTAAGATGATTGGTCAGGTTTGTGACCGATGAGTGATTTTGTCTTAATAGTTCCAAATTCCTGGAGGGAAAAACATATCCAACCACCAATTTGTAAATAAGTCCATCCCACCATTGATATTGTTCTCCATCCATTCATCAGTTTGTTCATTCATCTGGAAATTCAAGTCTGGAACAATGTTACATTTTGGCACAAATGTGTTGCAGAAGATTTTGATGTGAAATGAAAGACATTGATCCTAACCTTCTTTCCTTGTTCCATGTTGTGAAACTTGTTGGCAGATGCTTCACCTTCTTTATTCATTCTCTTTTTTTGTTTTTCTCCATTCAGCCCCTCGACCTCCATCCGATCCACACGGCATGTACCCTGAAAACAAACACGTCCCGGGGATGGGTGTGTGTTCTGAAAGCTTTAACGTCACATCGATCATGTTTGCTTTAAATCTGCTTGAGACTCTGTTGTTCATCTTTCAGACATGATGGGCCCAAGAAGCTCCTCTCCCGCCAACCCGGACGGATCTGTAAGTTATTTATTATTCAGATATAACAACTACATTTCTTCTCCGTTATAAAAGGCTCTTAAAGAAGTTTCAGCTGTGAATGTCCTTGTTCTAAAACAGACTGAAGTGATAGATCCACAGATAAAAACAGAAAGTCAGGCTGTGGCTTCCACAGAGAGTCCAGAGCCAGTGAGTATAAAGGTTCAGTCCAGGTGCTTGGTGTGAAGGTGAATGCAAGCACGCCAACTCCTCCTTCTCCTTTCTAAAACTGGTTTTGGGAACGGGAGGAGAATAAAGGAATTGGTTTTCTTTTTGGGTCATTTAAAGATTTATTTTTTCTAAGTTTGTGGTTTCACTCACAGATGATGCACCAAATTGCGCTCGATGTTTCACAGGGGTTCTGATTGATCCAGATGGTGGTATATGGTTAACAGCCGACTGCACCTCTTGTTTGTGGATATAACTGTGGATCTCTTTTCTGCATGACTAACATTTTACTCTGTCTGATCTCACTGGAAGTTTCTCACTGCACACATTAGATCTCGTTTTTCCTCCCATCGTTTACAGGGACCTGGATCCTTCATGGCCTCTCCAATCAGAGACTCGCCTGGTTCAATGGTCCAAAGGCCTCCTCCAGGCCCGGGACCACATGACCCTTTTCTCCCTCCTGGACCCAACGTCCGTCTCCCTCCACCCGGACCTTACGGCCATCCAAGACCAGTCCCGTACTCACTCCCACCAGGGCCTCTTCCTCCAAATGTCCCCCCACTCCATGGCCCTCCTCTGCCGGCCAATGGACACCCAGGTATGCCCCTGCCTGGACCCATGGGCGGGGAGTTTGGCCCTCGACCTGCCAATGGACATTTATTCCAACCCAGACTGGGCCCTGATTCAAGAGGCCCGCCACCACCACACTTCCGTCCCTCTCTACCGCCTAATTTTGGACCGATGCCTCCACCGCTCGGTAGGTTTACGTATTACTTCAGCTTTTAGCATTTTGCTTTTTTTCTAAAGGGGATGCCATCATTTCCTGGCAACAACAGACAGTACATACTAGCAATGCTAACAATTTATTGATTAATGGTACCATTAGATTAAAATTGATTTCAATCAAAATTAACATTTTGCAGGTTTTTATATTTCAAAAACAACCCAAGCGCTGAAAAAAAAATCACAAAGTCAGTTTTTGGTGTCTGAAAAATGAGCCGTTTGATTAAGTCACAATCCACATGCACTGTGCCGTTACTTAGTAACCCCAGCTGAGCATAGCCTGTCACCTAGCAGCCCAAGCGGAGATCCAGGGCATTTTGTCAGTTTGTTTTACCGCTGTATGCGTTGTACAATGGCTGCTGGAAAAGACAGAAGCCACTTGTTGCATTCTTGTTGCTTGTGCAGAAGGCTCTACTCATGCCTTTCAAAAATGTACAGTTGTATAACTGCGTATCTGGCAATTGTCCCATCTGGAAAGCTAGATCAGATTTTGTCCACTTCTTTGACACAGAGTCCACAGTTCTCCTTGATTAAGTGTTTCACATCTTTCGTGTTTTTTATCTTTTATTTTTCTATTTAGCAACCTGACAGGTTCCTGTTTTGTTTAATAATGTGAGAACCACAATTTTCGGTCAGTATTTAATACAGCTCCAAGGTTTCCCCCAGAAAACCTGCTAAGGCCAGTGGTTGGGCGCTAGGGCAGTCATTTCTCCAGCAGCCCGTCACGTTTTTGAGTTAAAAACAAATGTTTAAGTTGATAGGAAATTTGAAAATATCACTTGACAATAATGTGTTATTGAAAGATTGAAAGATTAATACCTGATCACCAACTATAAGATCTTAAAAAAAAGTCTGGTGGCCTGCCAGGCTTATCATACACTGGGGGAAACCCTGAGCTGACAAGAATTTACTAAAATATAATTGTGTATTTGTTTTTTTTAATTCGGCAAATGAAAAATCCACCCATACAATGCTACACACATTTTTATGAAGAGAAAAAAAATCATGGCACTACTATATAAAATATGCCATTTCGTTGTAAAAAAAAAAAAAAAAAAGTCTTAATTTTGAGTTGGTGAAACCTGCAGAAATCCTGTAGACTGGTCCAGTCAAAGCCTAGAACTGAATACAAACGAGAAACTGTGGGAAGATCTGATAGATGCTCTCCTTCCAGTCTGACTGAGCATCTAAACCACAGGTGTCAAACTCCAGTCCTCAAGGTCCGCTGTCCTGCAGTTTTTAGATGTGCTACAGGTACCAAACACTGGAATGAAACGGCTTAATTACCTCCTCCTTGTGTAGATCAGTTCTCCAGAGCCTTGCTAATGACCTAATTATTCTATTCAGGTGTGGTGCAGCAGAGGCACATCTAAAAGTTGTAGGACACCGACCCTTGAGGACTGGAGTTTGACACCCCTGATCTAAACTTTTGTAAACGAGGGAAAAAAAAGTCTCTAGCTGGTTGAAGCAGATTCCTCCATAAGAAAATGTTTTTAAAAAATTCATATCTCATTTCTCTGCTGTTTCTCATCCTTTGTCATCCCTCGTTCTGTCCATGCAGGTGTCCGCAGACCTTTGGGGCCCCGTCCACTTATCCCTCATGACATGCGCTTCCCAGGACCGAGAGACCACATCAGCCCACTCATGGACCTGCCGCCAGGCGTGCCGCCACCCGGAGGCCCGCCCCTTCCTGCACATCCTGGTCAGGGGCTGCCCAGTAACCCCCAGAACTCAGCGGGCCCCCAGAGCGGCCCCGCTCCTGACACGCACCTGAAGCAGGAGGCTCCTCAGGATTCAGTCAGACCTGGAATGGTCTAGCCTTAAAACGCTAAGGAACGGAGCTTCACTGTAGTAACACCATAACAAATCAAGTCCAAACATTAGGTCATGATGGCTTTCAGTTTTCTGTCATATAAAATTGCAATGATGTTTATTAAAATATAAGGTCTTTAAAAAAGTCATCATAAATTATGTGTCTGAAATTTATGAGTTAAGAATTTTTCTTTGCAGGTTATTGTGCAATACAAGTTGTGTTGATTTGTTTTTTTGTTTTTTTAAATAAGTGATTTAGAGGGACATATTTTTTAATGTTTCCTGTGGAAATTATAAAAAAAAAACAGAAGATGAGAGGTTTTAGTTTTAACATTTCAGGAATCCCTTTTTCTTCCCCAAACATGTTGGTTCATTACAAACCGTATTAAGGAAATGTGTAAATCGATGGCCAGATGTATAACTTATTTTACTATGTTGGCTAGAACATTTAATAATAAAGAATGGAAACTCTGTCCGTGTTGTGAATCAGTGAAGTAAATACACTTTTCTGGGTTCAAGAGGACTTTGATCACAAAATACATTTTCAAAGAATTGCAACCAATTACAAACTGCCTCGGTTATAGTTTATTATAAATCAAAAATAATTGCAAATGTTCGAACAAAAAAATTGCAAACAGTTCCCGATGCACATTTACAGTTAATCCATCAGTTAGTCTATCTTACAGTTTGTTTGTCCTTGTTTTAGAGATGTTACAAAAATAAAGTCTACAAGCAGATTTTAACTACGTACATGTGACAAAGTGAAGTTAAATAGCATTACAAAGTAATGGATTATATTTGAACAATTTGTTCTCCATCCAAGTGTAGAGATGCATCTAATCACAGCTTCATTTAGCCTTCATGTTTTAAGTAAAACTGCACAAACAAAACTACTGGATTTTTTAAAAAATCATGGAAAAAACACTTTTTCTGCTTCACAATTTTTTTAAGCATTTGATTTCCTTCTCAGATGTAAAACTGAACTGAATCCATCTTGAAGCTTTAATACTGAATTAAGCAAATCTCTAATTTAAATACCTTCTGTTTTCATGTTTCCCTTTGCAAATTAGCTAAAAAAATATTGCATTGTATGTTTGAAATAAAAAATATTTTAAACCAGTACAATCTGAACAAATAGTTTGGGTTTGTTGTCCAAAACAAGAACTTTATTTTTTTGTTCTTTATTTGTTTAAAAGTTCTTAGAATTCAGAGACTGGCAGTCCAGCCATGGTGGGGCTAATTTGCTCATCACCAAATATTTCTAACCATTGGTAGTTGATGCTACCAATTGTTAGTTGATTTGGAAATGTGTTGTTCCTTTCATAAAATAAGCCTTTTTTAAAGAAAAAAAAAAATGCTTTTTGTTTTTATTCATCTTTGCTTGAAAATTAGTTTGAGAAAATCTATAAGGGGAGAAATACTTTTTCACAACATCATACTGTTAGTATAGTGAGAAGTTTTATAATTTTAGGTGTCTATCTCTATTTGAGAAGTTAAAAATACCAACATATTGTGGAGTTTTATACAATTCTAGGATGCTACAGCAAATCCTGTCAGTTAAGTACAGTTTTGCCCACTTTCGGCAGCTTTTGTTTTCTAATTATTTAAGGGAATTGTGCCATATCTGCTTAAACTTTGACAGCTTCACAATCATCTGTTGTTGCTGACTCCTTGTAAACCCAGTACTGTGTTTTCAGTGGCGTCAATCCCGATTAAATGCCTCCGTTTGAACCCCTTCTCCAGACACATTCAGCAGCAGTCAAAGAATAAACACTAAATTGAACAAACTAAATATTCCAGGAAGAGGATGAAAGTTTTCCCAAAACAGTGGTTGGATTAAGGAGTTAATGTTTTGCTGGGGGGTTTTTTGTGTTTTAAAGTCCAGAGTTTTGTCACATAACAAAACATACCAGAAGTACCTGCAGTGACTCCACCTGAAAAGAAAAATCAGAGAGCTACATGAGGCGTCTTAAACTGCTTTAAAATGTTTCTGCTGGTTTAAAGTATATTAATAGGACTCTGTAACAGAAGCCAAAAAAAAGCACTTAAATTCATAAAATCCATGTGAGGAGATCGGATCCTTTTACTTTCTTCACACCTCGGCCTTCATTTGGTATTGCTGAATGTGGCGATGAGGAGGAACACCACGTTTCCCTGGATATGCAGTGAGATTAAACGGCGAGACGGGGCTTAGCTGTCCTTGTGCAGCGTCTGATGGAGGTGGAGATAAAGCGGCTTCTTTGTGAGCAGCTGCAGTTTCTTCCTCTTAAAGTCCGTTGGCTTCTTGTACCTGAAAAATGTTGAAATCGTAATCGCTCTCTGGAAAGTTAGAGAAGAAAAAAAAAAAACAAGAAGACGAGTGAAAAAGAAAACCAAACTCACAGTTCAATGACAATCGGTCCGGGTTTGATCTCGTCCATTTCCATGAAGGCGAAGCATTTTGTGCTGGTGAACCTCTTTTTGGGCTTGTAGTGCTTGAATTCAAAGAAGATAGCTGCTCCTGAGGGAAGTTAGAATTTTATATCAATGAAATCAATATAAGAGGTTTAAAACATTCATCCAATTAAACACAAGAAGCTTTCTCTGTTAATTGACTTCTAAAGTAAATTGATTGGACTGGAAGGTTGATACACTAAAGATTTTAATGCATGTAAATTGTTCATTTATTGTATCGTTTGTGATTTATTGTGAAAAATGTCTTGTCGAAATAAGAATTTTGATTGATCGTTGTCTTGATAAATTCCGATTAGTAATGCTAAATAAAAATTAAAATAAATTGGCAGTATTATTTGAAACGTTACTTTTAGTGTTTTCCCCATTGTTTGTTTCACAAGAGCATCAATAAACATCAATAAATTTGAAAATATGATTACATTTGAAGCTACCGTGTGCAAATCGATGATATAATTCACACTTCTTTCAGTAAGTGGTGTTTGAAAGAAGACTATTTCTAGTTTTTTCTTGTATTTCAAGAGCGACATTTGTGTTTGTGGTGCTATGAATGCAGTCACAGCCATAAGGTTACATAAAGAAGAAGTAATAAATTTTTTTTTTAAATCATAATTTGAATCATTATCACACCACTAACACAAAATGTTCCATATCACCCATTTCTACCATCATGGCTCTGAATTTCTATGTCAACACTGCTGCCAGGCGACGAACCCCAAAAAAAAACAGAACCGCCACTGAATCAGCTGTAAATAGCAAATGGACGATGACAGTCGTTACCTTTTGGTAATTTCTCTACATGCCTCTGAATTTCTATGTCCACGCTGAAGTGAATGTACGTGTCTTCCTTCCTGGTGGCCACGGGAGTGTCCTGCATTGGGTTCAGATCAACTCCATTCACATCTGAAGGCAGAACACACACACACACACGGAGACAAACGGATGTTTTCAGGACTGGAAGACGGTTCACTTTCAAAGCCATGGAGAGGTTTCCTTGAGTTAAAGAAGATGGCGGCCGAATCCTTACCTTTGACGCTGATGCTCATGTACGGGTCGATGCACTGGCCGGCGTCCTTCAGCCCAATTTTCTCTATTCTTAGTGTGAGTAGCGTCATCCCGGGTTCTGACGGTAACCGCGGCAACAGAGTACCTGTAACATAAGATGTGACACAGGGTTTTCCAATACAAAAGAGCGACTAGCTGTGATTATGGAGACTTGAAGGTTGTGTTTAAGTTTTCATTTTAAAATAATTCTAATAGGACATTTCCATAGAGATTTTTGGCACAATAATACTAAAAATAATATGAGTTACAACAAAATGTTATTGTCCTTTGGGAGTAGTAAAGTATTTTTGAACTGAAAAGAGTATTCTGTTTGAGAAAAGTTAATTTAAAAACAACTTAGGGGTGGGCATTTACTATATGGTTTATCATTTATCATGATAAATTTCTTATTACGGTGAGAACTTTGATTTATCGTTGTCATGAATAATTCCAGTTAAGGATGTTTAAAGCCCCCCAAAACTGTCCACATTGTCAGGATCGTTAGCTTTACTATTTTCTCCTCTGTTTGTTCAATTTCTCTGTGAGAAATCGCACCGGGAGCTCTTGGTGGGAATGTTCCTGTCGATCCTGCTCCTGCAGCAGCATCGTCCTCTGCCTCCAGCTCCAAGTTCTCCTCCTCACCCGGAGCCAGAATTTTCCTAACAGAGAGTAAGAAAAAAAAAAATAATTTTTTTTTTCCCTCAAGATAAAACCTCACAGAAACCTGCTATATTACAGTCTCTCCACTAACTAAACTTAACCTGGATGGGTAGAAATGCTTAAAATGTATGCATCAGAAATACTGTAAAGGTTCTGTTGTTATTCCTTCAATGCTAAATGTGCAAGCTGATCATTTTTAAATAGAAACATAATCCAAGATAAGCATAAAATTGTATTTTAAAAACTTTCTTAAGTTTGTTACATACACAAAAACCACCAAGGATTCCCTTATCATGACAATAACAACAGATATAAAAAATAAGTACAGTAGTTTTTCTGAACCTGAACATAGATATTATGCTTCTAGTGGTATATAAATATTTGCTTTCCAGCTGACTATGCTGTTAGCGGTCATCAGCAATACATGCTTTTATTTCATTTGAACACTTTTCACAAAATATCTTTAGGAAAAACAAAGAAATCCAAAATATTTCAGCAAATAGATAAGGCATTCAGTGATGGAAACTCACCTTAATGGCACTGGCTGGACATCGAAGGGAAATTCTTTGTTATAGGTGAGTATGTTCTTGATTACTGTTGAGAAAAGGGAAACGATGGCCACATTTTAACAGCCGCTCTTATAAATTAGAGGTCATTCACATTCAGTCACTCACTGAGCTCCAGTTTCTTCAGGTCCTCTAACTTGAACTCCTCCTTTGACTGGGTGCACTGGAGACAAACAGACAAATTATTATATAATATTCTGAAGAATATGGCTAACGTGTGCCAGTGCAGAAACTTGCTAACCCGAGCTACGTGACGATGCAGGGTGGTGGCAGCAATGTGCTGTGAGGATTTTGTCATTCAGTAGTGACAAGTTAGTTAGAGTTGATCAAAAGATTAACTTAGCTGAATGCCCTAGTCAAAGTAATGATGGAAAATCAAATTCAGAGTTTCTGGCAAGACTTGAAAATTGACATTCACAGATGTGCTTCATCCAGGCTCAATAAGCTTGAGGAGTTTTGCAGATAATTGTTATTTTAACATAAAAAATGTGAGAAGGTTCAAGGTGTGTGCAATAAAGTATGTAAAGATCCTTTTTTTTTGCTTCCTTAGAAGAAATCAGGAATGAAAAAATACTTCCATACGAAAAAGAATATTGTTACTCCATCATTTGGGGCACGTAGAGGTACCAGTCTCTTTGCATGTCAGGTAACTGCAAAATTCAACCCCATGCTCCATAAATATCCACAATGTGACCTCTACATACTGTAAGTCCTGTTAAACATTTTAAATAAGTCTACATCCTCATTTGCACACATACGTGTCACTTCTGAGTGAAAGATAAAAAAAATGGGAGGAAACTTACTGTTGCTGCAGAGATAAAAGAGGAAAAAAACACTTTCACTGTGTAACTGAGCATGCTCAGGGATTCAGCCCACCAGACACCAACATGTGAATTCGCTCGGATTAAAATCTGATTTCATTTCATATATCAGGATACAATTTAAGGTGCTATTAAGTTGCGACTTAGGAGTATAATAAATTCACTCCTAAGAATTATTTTGTGCTTGTACAACATTAAATAACTTTAACCATAGCATTATACTTAACAGTAGTGAATACTCCTCTGAACGTCTTCTTAGTGACCAAGCACCAAGCCCTCTAGGCCTGTTAATATTCTCATTTTATAAACATCTGCTAGCACATAATATTCTGTCTTTAAATTCAAATTGTTAACCCAGTGATGTTCAGCTGGTTGCGGCACCCATCACTTTTATCAAAAGTGTGCAGTTCTGCAATATATGGCAATATATATTTTTCTGAACTGAACAATTTCAAAATTTATCCCAACAAAGGTTTATAATAAAAATCCAGTCTCGATACAAACCGATGTGATGAATTGGTTATGCCTGTGATACTCGTTAGTAGAGTATCAATATATAATGTTGAACAGATGAAGCACTTGAAAACTACAAAATAAATATGTACTTTTCGTTCAATATTTTGCATCAAATTAGCGACACATTATTTTAGCAGCAGTAGGAATACAGACCTGCAAACTGGCACTTCTCATCTCTAGGCATGTTGCAATCTTTCCTAAGTTTTTCTATAAATGAAATTAAAAAAAGAAACACAAACAGTTGTTAGCCTGACTGCAGCAGGTGAGTCTGATTTAGAGAAGCAGCAGGAGATAAAAATGAAAGGATTACCTTCTGCTCCTCTGTGAAGTCTGAAGAATTTGTAGACTGGACCTCCTTTTGTAGTTGTCTGGCTAGACTGGATGAAGTGACACAAACAGATGATGTAATCAAACACTTTAAATGATCAGACATCAACTCTCATCATTTTAAAGACCCTAGACCTTTTTCCCCAAACAGTTCTGGTGATCTGAGTATAACATTATTTTGAATTTTGCTAACTAACTGAATTCCTACTAATCCAATAATCAAAAAAAGGGCTTTAATTTTTTGGTCTCCAAGCAACTTTCAATTCAGGCCTAAACTACATCTAAAATACCAATTAAACCCCTAAAGCTGTAATTTTTACAAACATGGAAAGGTGAAAAAATCCACAAATAATCTCCATTTAATCCAGGATACTCTCTTCTAATTTGCTAAATCCAGGAGTCACCGATTTGGAAATTAAGATGATCCAAGTTAGTCAAGCTAACGCACAAGAGGTGGTCCAATGCCATACTTGAATTCAGAACTGTGTTGTTTTAGTTTATTGAACCTATTGGTAATATGACTTGACTAGGATTTTAAGAAGGTTGAAAGCTAATAACTTATGCACGCAACTAACCAGACTTTAACTGGTTATAGGACTTCTTCCTAAAGGAAGAAGTCTGAGGTCTGAAAATGTATGCGATTTTGTGACGAAAATGTTATTGAGTATGAATTTAGCTCAAAAAAGATACCGATCCAAACATCTGATTGTTTTTAGAAATACGCATTTTAAAATTTTTTTTATAAAAATTGAATAAAATCTGCATTATTTTTTTTTTTTTTTCCATGTTTTTCCAGACATGGAAAATGATACTTTTCGAGACCGAGCAGGGACTCTGGCGCCCCATGGTGATAAAGAAAGTGAATTATCAGGTGGTCTTGATGTTTATTTTTATTATCGAAAACATTTGTTGCAAATGAATATTTTGACAAGAGTCACAGCCCGAAATAACTTGCAGTGAGCGGGATTTTCTCCGAGAAGGACAAAGCTTTTCCTCTCATATGAAACCCACCCATAACAATGAGAGGGTGTGGCTGACTATTTCTCAATACTCTGAGGAATATTGGCTCTTTTCTCCCTCTCTTTCTGCCCTGCACAACACGCAACTCTGTTTGGTTTTCCATGACCCGAACTCTCCATCAAACAGCTGGAGCTGCTGCTGCTCTGGATGAAGCAGGGATGCAACACACACACACACACACACACACACACGCACACGCAACCCACTCCCTCTGCAACAAATGCCACATCACGTCATGGATGGGAAGGGTTTATTTACTGCTGTGAGAGCGCATTGACAGCTCCCAGCCCAACTTCTTATGAACCCGTTATCTGCCCTGCAGGTTTCTGGACATGCAGCTGTAAACATTTTTTTAAACAAAATAAAAGGAAGCAGCGCTGCTTTCTGGATAAACCACCGGGGACAGACAGGACACACATGCTGAACTTACATTTGGTACTCATCTATCGCCTCCACTAATTGCCCCCACGAGTCAAAGTCTGTGCCTTTCTTAAAACTGGCGTGCCATTTCTGAACAGTCTTGTTGACATCAGACATTTTGGCGAGGCGGGTGGTCGCGGCGTTCTCAGGGCAGCATAGCCGAGGAGGAGGCTCCTCTACGGGGGGCTTCCAGCTGCGGCGACAGCGGCGTCCAGTTCGGCTGGGATATCTGCCGTCCGGAGAGAGACGCACGGATCGGGACCCGGTGACACCCCGACCAAGCCCTTTCTGCCTGCTTCAGCCCTGATGTCGCATCCGCAGGAGAGAGGAAGTCCCGCCTGGAGCTCGGGGTGCGCCTGTTTCGGGATGCGGGGTCGCCCGAGTGGACGTCAGTTACATAATGACACACAATATGGTTGAAGTTCCAGTCATATTTAGCTACTGCTGTAGTAAATTGCTACCTGGACACATAAAAAAGTTTATTAAATTCAAAAACATTTGAAGAATATATGTTAACGGTATATTCTTTCTAATTTTTGAATAACGAACTCTATGTTCTGCTACATTGACCTTAACTCGGGCAAGTGAGGCCTGCAGTACCTGGTGTTCAGACCGCTTTTTTTTCTGGCTTTCTTTTACAGACTGCAAATTTTGCAGTCTGTAAAATTTTTCCCTAGTCCCCCATCCCCCCCCCCAACATCATCTCTGGGGAAAAAAGGAGAAAAAAGAGGTGGACTTTATTTGCTTTTGATAAGATCACTTTTTCAACAACAATAACAAAAAAGAGACTTTATTATTTTATTATATTATTATTATTTTTCAAATGGAAAATACATAAATGAATAGATCATTCAGTGATATTTAATGTATACGTAAAGAAAAAAATGTGTTTAAAATATGAGGATGAATTATACATTGTTTGATTGTCTGCAAGTAATGAATTACTTTTATTTATTTACCATACCATACCATACCAACTTTATTTATAAAGCACTTTAAAACAACCACAGCTGATACAAAGTGCTGTACATCAAAACACAACATAACAATAAAAAAACCCTAAAATAAAAACTTACAGTTTAAAAACAAAAACATACAATTTAAAACTAGATCCCGCTAGAGTTGAAAGCCAAATAAAATAGATGGGTTTTAAGACGAGCTATTTACAATAAAAATGCTCTTGCTTGAATAATCAATCAATAAATAATGACAATACAATTGGCAATAATAATAATAATAATAATAATAATAATAATTTATCTGTAGCGCTTTTATTTTGAAAATAAACTAACCGTTTCCGGCTTCTCTGGTAGCGTTGCAGAGCTTCAACGCTAGCACAGTAGGCAGTTGCAGCAGCGATATGGGAGAGAATTATAACGTTGGTAGGGTGTTTTAGGTCGAAGTGGCCCCCTACCGACATGAGATAACATGGAGGGCGTAACAACGGATTGCTGCTCGGCTGAGGAGGATGACTGCTCAGACTCGGAGGTTTTATGTCTCATGAGAGTCGGAAAAACCTCGGACTGGCTCCGTTTGTTCGAAAACGCAGAGGTGCAGTTGGCTAATGTTAGCTAACAAGCAAAACTTAATGACTGTGAAGTTTTAAAGTTTATACATAAGTGACTGGTTGCCTCTTTAAATACGTAAATATATCTATTTATCTATTGTATGTTATTTGTGTGTTTGGCATTCAGTGTGACGTAATTCACATTTTTTTTATATCAAAGTAAAGCGCTGCAGAGGAAGACTGGGTTTCATGTTTATTTTTGACTGTGCAGGTCACTGTTGGACGGGGTGTAGAGGTAACCCACCAGCTGTTATCTTCAACCTGCCCTCTTATGATCTCCAGGCTGCACTGTTCCTTCAGGCAAAAGGAAGACGGCCAGTGGACAGTGACGGACAAGAAGGTGACCAGGTTTCTTTTGAGCTAAATACTCAATACGTCTTTACGTAGTTGCCTCTTTTCTCCTCAAACATATGTAGTTAAAATCTAACTGATGCTTAATGAAACTCATTTCTTTTTGACTTGATACGTGCATTTATGTTTTATATTAAAATGTATTAAAATGCTATTCCTGTTAGTGCTAGCCAGTTCTCTCATTGCCCCTATATAATCTTTGGAGTTCCGCAAGGTTCAGTCTCAAGTCCATTCATTTTTTCTCACTGTTTTGTATTATAAATTATATATAGTCTGTTTTGAAAATTTTTTGCACTTGTATACTAAAGACACCTCTGCGAAATACCTTTTGTATGCCCGGCTGGTGTTTTTTCGTTGTTTTTTTTGACTCGTGTGGGCCTTTTGAACCTTATATCTCAGTCCACTGTTTAACCTGAATTAGTAACTGGTTCTCATGTAATTACATTGTTCTAAATGCATAGATTTCCTTTGATTCCTGTTGACTGTTGTCACTGTCCTGTTCTCTTCTTCTATTACAGTCAAATTCTATTCTATCCTTTATAACATCTATAAGAAACTATGGCTTTAGCAAAATGATGCAAATGAGTAATGGAAGAGCTAAACTTTCTTTTCAGTAAATAATGGGAGGTGTCATCCCGAGAAGACAAAAGTTGTGTACAGTTTTCACCTTTCTTAGATCTCAAATTTCCATCCCTAACTTTATAGCTTGTTAGAGACGACTCTAAAATGCAAATCAGGTGATACAGAGAGACTAACAGAAACAGGTAATGCTACTGCTTGTAACAACGTAAACTATGTTCTTTAACTCTTCTGTTTTCTATTATTTTGCGCTTCATGTACTACAGTAGCTTTTATATCCTATGTTACTTTCCTTCCCAGAGTCTCAACGGTGTGTGGGTAAATGGAGAGCGGATACCTGCTGAGCAACCCCATCTGCTCCAACTCGGAGACTCCATCCAGCTTGGAGTTCCTTTATTAGGGACCAAAGTGGAATTTGACTACATCCTCATCCAGCGGCCCCTCAAAGACATTAAGCCCTACCTGGTAAAGGAACATAGAGAGGATACCAAAGCAGCCCACACACCCAGAAAGTTCAAGAGGAAGTTGGGCGTAGAAGAGGTCGAGCCTTCTACCTCCAAGCACAAGCTCTACCGCTGCTCTTCTGCAGATAAATCGTTCGCAAAGCCCTGTCCTCTGTCTCCTGTGAAGGCAAGGCGGCAGCTCAGTCACACACAGCCAGAGGAGACAGTAACCGGCAGAAAGGAGCATGAAGGAGAGCTGCCTCCTTCCGATGGATCCAGTTCTGTCTGGGACCTCGACAACCTGCAAATGTAAGGCAGAAAGCTTCTCTAATTGGTTGTCTTGGTTACGTTTGGTCAGTTAGTTTCCTGTTATTAATGGAGGATATTTGACTTGATAATTTTATTGATTGATTAACTATTTTTGCTTCAGCTTTATTTACTTAATTAACACCCATGTCTATCTGGATTGACATGGGTTGTCTATCCAACTCGTTTGTTGGAGTGTATCAGTTTTATTTAGAGTTCAGGGTGCATTTGCTAGTTTTTATCAGTTATCATTGGCTAAATATAACTTAGTTTTAGTATGTTTTTTTATTAATTATTGTAGTTTTTTCATACTTTGGTTAATTTTTAGGTGCAGAATTCACCTAAAAATGAAAGTATTGTGATTATTTATACACAGATTGGGTAAAGAATATTTAACAGAAGATACAATTTTCAAAAAATTTATTTAATTATTGTTGATTAGCTAACCTACTCTGACGTTTTCTCCCAACCTTTGCTGTGGCCATTTTGCGGATTAGGTAAAGTGCCACCAGAAGATTAAAGAGTGCCGTAATTTGCAGACGATGTAAACAGATTGTGTGTGTGTGTGTGTGTGTGTGTGTGTGTGTGTGTGTGTGTGTGTGTGGGAGTGGGGGGGGAATTTCACATTTGTTTGAAAGGCTAAGTTGATTCATGAACACAAAATATGAATATTAAAATGATCATTTCCGTATGTTTTAGTTTTATAACGCACAATGTAATTCCAGTAAGTTATAGTTTTTAGTCATTAATTACCATTTTTATTCATTACAGTTAACAAAAATGTTTTCTCAATTTCAGGTTTTGTTATTTTGTTAGTTTTAGTGAACCATAACAACCTTACTAGATGGACAGTTGTTTCGCCAGCTACACAGTTTGGAGTTTCTCCTTATTTCTTGTTTTTTGGGGGGGGATTTTAAGTGTTAATGAGCACACCGTGTTAAATATTTGCTTTCTGTTTATGTGTAATTTCTTTACAAACAGGTTTTCCTGTTAAAATTAAAAGGTAGAAGAGGAAAAGACATGTTATCTTTTTGTCTCTGCAGGTACAGCCAGAATATCCTGCTCCTGAGGGAGCAGGTTAGCGACACGCAGAGGCAGGTCGAGTCTCTGGAAGGCGAGCCCAGGCAGGCGGACCCTCTGCGGGGAGAGCAGGTCCGGGAGCTGCAGGGTCAGCTGGAGGCGCTCAGAGCCAAGATGCACCGCATGGAGATGTTAGAGAAATCCTTCAGTGAAACAAAGAGGCAGTTAGAGGTGCACTGTTTTTTTTTTTTTTGTTCTTACAACATGGTATAAATTCAAAATATTAAGCTTTTATGCATTTAAAAGACAAAACTCCTGTACAACTATCACTTACAGAACTTTGAAAAAGTATTCATACTTCACAGTGCTTCTATGTTTCATATTTATTCTCAACGAAACTGTATTCATTGTTAAACTCAAATACGTTATTGATCAAGTTGCATTCCTACTTAATCAGGAGCAGAAAACCCAACAGCAAGAGGAGTTAATGAAAAAACAGCTTGAAGAGGCCTTACAAGAGGTGAGAAACTCAAAAAAAGCTTCTTAATAACTGTTTATAACAAATAACTGTTATATGAACCCATTTATAGTGATTTTGTGTATAACAAGATCATCATTGACAAACTAAAGCAAGCAGTTTTTTCTGCTCTGTTTGCCTATGTTGTGTGTCTGTGTAACTTCAATTTGATATTTATTTTCAACAGCAAAAAAAAGTGATAGATGAACTCGCCCTCTCTCGTAAAGGCTTTGAGGAAATTATATTGGCTAAAAACAAAGAGCTAGAAGTAACGAAGGTATGCTTTAATTTATAATGTTTTATTTCTTTTCTTCATGACTATCAACTTCTAAATCTTTCTGTTTGTGCAGGAGGAGAAAGAAAAGGCGAGAGCGCAGAAAGAAGAGGTAGTCACTCAAGTTACTGAAGTTCTAGAGAACGAGCTTCAATGCATCATCTGCTCAGAGCTCTTCATTGAGGTTGGTTTATAACCAGTTCATCACTACTCTTTCTAATGTTTTATGAAACCACTAGGGGGCGCCTCAAATCAGATCTAATAATTAGCTGTCTAAATAGTACAACTCAAAACAAACACGAAACTGGCTAAAAAAAAAAAAAAAAGTCCTGTATTGAATAGTTATTTTGATTTTTAACATCTCCCCTCACTCCTGTTCCAGGCTGTCATCCTGAACTGTGCCCACAGTTTCTGCTGTTACTGCATCAAGCAGTGGCGCAATAAAAAAGACGAGTGTCCCATCTGCCGCCAGGCCATCCAGTCCCAAACCCGCTGTCTGGCTTTGGATAACTGCATCGACCGCATGGTGGAGAACCTGAGCCTGGACATGAAGGCCCGGCGGCAGACCCTCATCACTGAGAGGAAAGGTATGAGGTGCGTTCTGATGGCCGTCTGTAGTCATAGGCACTCATACACCTGCACATTTTCATACATTTTCATTTTGCAATAAAATATTTGTTGCCATGAATTTCAGTTCCAGCCAGAAAGTTGTATTCACTCATGATGGGCATGAATGCCATCAGTGTGTCATTTGTCGTAAACTTATTTAGTTCATTCTTTTCTTAAAGAGTATTTTGTTGAAACCTTGCAACAAACACCATTAATGTTTCATGGTATAGACGGCTTTGAAGCAGAGCCCATACATTTTTAGTTGTCTTGAAATCAGGGAACTTGTAGGAAGTAAGAGTGCAGCGATTTCCTTAACGTTTGGTTATCAGCCGATAATTGCTTGTGAAACTGATCTTATCTGCCTCTGCTAAGGTCTGAAAATTGCCCAAGTGGATTATTAGCAATCATCTCCCCACTGTTGTCAACTTACTATAATTTGTAAATTTTCAGAAAGCTCTCTCTTTTTTTTATTTTTTATTTCAAAATAGCATCTAGCGACTAAAATAGAAAATTTGGTTCTGTATTATTGGAGACATTAACATCAGTGTCAGTTATAAAAACAAATGTTTTACCCAAAATCAAGAACAGCAGGTCAACCTTTTTAAAGATTGGTGATTGGCCGGAACACAACAGTCGGTGCAACCCCTAGTATAAAGTTAATATTATCGATCCCAGATGGACGTGTTTGGGGCGTTTTTTTCTTTTTAAACATCCAGTTGTGTCCAAATTGCAACCATCTAATTGTTGATTTGACAATATGTCGAAGAACTTTGAGGGTAGTCCTAAATCTTCGTTATTCCACCCACTTTGAAATGTGCTAGAATCACCATCAGCAACACACTGTTATCATGATGCTGCCACCACCATGCTTGACACTTGGTAGCGTTTTTAAGATTAAAACCCTCATTCTGACTCCTGAAAACACGTTTCTTGGCCAAAACGTTGGGCATCTGAAATCAAATAATGGAAATAATATTTAAGTAAAAGACAAAATTATAATTGTAGGTTACAAATCTGGTTGCACGTTTTTAAGGCAGTAAAAGAGGCACTGTACATCAACAGCAGAGGGGCTGGTGGAAGGAAATACATATTTCAGACACAAGATGGCAGTACTATAGAGCATGGTGATTTAACTTTTTGTGCTGGGTATTTTTGAGAACACAGTCAAAAAGCTAAAGATAACCCATGAAACTAGATATTCATTTGTAAGAGACAAAAATGGACCAGACTCACACTGTGCTTATCTCCGTGCTCTCCAGCAGCCGCCATCGCCGAGGTGATGGTGATCCACGATGACGACAGTAGCAGGACCAGTGACAGTAGCATGGTGTCCATAAACAGCAGTCTCAGCTCTGTGGTCTCTGTGGAGACGTACAGCAGCATCCATGTGGACTCTGGGGACAGTTTTGACGAATTGGAGGATTAGTCCTTTTTGTTTTTTTCTTAAATGTGAACAGGACTCTGTAGAGTTTTAGAATTCCCTGGAATGTTCTGGGGAGGTTTAGGATATTGTACAAAACGTTTTGGTCTCACCACGAGTCCACAAAATGTTCCTGTTTTTGTAATGAGGCCATTTTGAGTGTTTCTGTGGATTTTCAGCGACGGGAATAAAGTTTCTTCCTATGCATTTTCACTATCATTCCTGCACATGTTCTTTTTTGTGTTTTAGCTTTTCATACACTGACATCTTATAATATTTAAAACGTCTTTTACAACAGATGATAAACAAAGTGATTCTTTATTAGATAAAAAGTAATTTTTTATAATTTTATGCAAGATTATGTTATGTGGTCTAATTCATGTTCAGCCCACAGATTGTCTATTTTGTGTCATCATTTATCCACCTGAAAAGATTGATCAATGTTTAGAATAAATACAAGCACCATACATCAGCTCAAAAATAATGTTTTAAAGATATTGCCGAAGATTATTAATTATTAGATGTCAAAAACACCAACTTTCCTATAAATCTGAAACAAATTATGAAGCATGATGTTCTTTGTGTGGGTTGATGAATCAAGATCACTTTTCAGCATCACTTGTGTACAATAATTTGCAAAAGCAATGCAATCCCCTGAGCCATTTTACATTATCAGAAATTTCTCACATTACAACCACTTTCATGTGATTTAGTTCCCTTTTTTTGAATAAATTAGTTTTGAAAAGCATTATGTAGGATGCTTAAGCAAAAACATAGTAGCGGGTCAGATTTGATGGGAGAAATAGATGATGCAAAAATACAAAGCAATACTGAAAGAAACATGTTTCAGGCTGGAAAAGACTGAAAAATATGTCACACTTCAAATATAAACTCATTCTTTATTATTCCTCCATAAGTATGTAAGTATGTTGGCCTATCACTACAAGTTAAGGTTTGTGGTTGTTAAGTGACAAAATCTGAGAACTTTTAACTGATTTGAATATTTTTGCAAGGCGTTACCATGAAATATTAAAAAAATATATATAAAGCTGTAATTTAACCCTTTCATGCATGAATTATGATCTTTTGTGTCAGAATTTTTTTTCCATTTTTAAAAATTTTTTTCTTAAGGCATAAAAAAGGTAGGAAATTGTTTTTGTAAAAATAATTTTTTTTTATTTTTATGTGATCAATTGTAATTTTGTCCAAATACAAAGTTGTTATTTGAAAAATACATCAGTAGTATTGTTCCTTAGGTGTTATCTGATGTCACAATATTTTTTTTACTAGCAAGAGTCGTCTACAGTAGAAGGAGGGACCGGGTCGGTTCTCATGCTTTTTTGTCTGTCGGCCATATTGTATTTAACAAAAATAATTTCTTGCATTTGCAGCTGATGGCCAGTAGTTGATGGTATATTTTATGATGCATTAGTGTCCACTTCAGTGGTCTGTGTGCATTTATAACATAAAAATCCACAGGAAGCACAAGAAAATGGCTTTTAGAACGCTGTCCACTGTAGTGACCACTATGCATGAAAGTGTTAAAATCCAAATAAGAGCTAAAATAAATCAGAACATTCTTGTTGATTGGTACAAATTATTCTGCATTTGCATATGATGAATGATAAAAAGACAAACATTTGTTGTTTTGGTGCAGAGTTGCTCTGCCTTCTGGGAATCGCTTGCCTTGCAAACCAGCTGTGCTGAAAGTACGTGTTAGCAGAAAATGAGAGAGCACCAATCACTCCCTCTGGCTGCATCTTAGATTTTACCTCAGCTTTCTCTGCTTTCGCTCAACCAAAACGCAATTTTCAACCAGTATAAAAAAAGCTTTTATATATTACATAGTTAATTCAGACATTTAATACAGGTTCTTGTGTGAAAGAAAGCGCTTACTTGGACTTAAACTCAAGAAAAAAAATCTTCATTTGTTTCTGCTGAAACCCTCAGATAGTAAAGTGAAGTGTTTCTTGATTATATTAGTCAAACACAAATGACGTTATTAAACGAAGCCGTTTATTATTAAGAGAGAGAAAAACCCAAACCTACAATATTTAAATTGGTTTGATGTTCTGAAACACTGAAGTGTGAAAAACATCCAAGAAAAAAACAGAAACCCAAGACGGGGAGAAAACACTTTTTCACACCACTGTATCTATTAATAGCACTTTTACTTTAAAGCAAACATGTGGCTTTCCCATTTAACAGTGTCACACATAAATTTATCAGTAGCTTTGGGTGTGGGTGTCAATTCTACAAAAAGATTTCTATTTCTAAAGAAATGTTGGTCGGTTAAGCCCTTCTGTCTCCTGTTTTTCCGAAATTAAACGCTACGTTGCTTAGGAACTAATGCAACACCTCTTGGTGTTATGAGAGCAAACGGATGTGTGATGGCACAAGTGGTCCAATATTTTTAAAGCACACTATTGTCACATGGTGCTGTGGAAGGACAAAGGTGTTTCTCCATGTGTTAAAGTAGTTCTCCAGACATTTGAGGGCAGTTCAGTGGTGCTAAACAGCTGATTTCTTCTGTTTTTGTCAAATATTTCCATTCCTTGAACAAATTGTAATATAAAAATGTATCAGCTAAAGATAACTAAAGTGAATGCGGTATGATGTGTTGTGATCAGTTTCTTGGTTTACGCGACATATACTTTTTTTACTTGGAACTTTCTGATTTGAAAAGTTTTTATTTTTCCATAAAATCAGTTAAAAACTGCTTTTTGCATAAACAGAGGTAATCTTTGTCTGAAGCAGATAAAATAAATAAATAAATAATATAACTTTCTGGACTCATGACCACCTTGTGTGTGTAATCTGAAGATTTTCAAGAATATGCCATTTGATTTATACAGATCTGAAACTATAGATATTTGCAGCTGAATTATGTTGTTTCATCCCAATGCAATAGACACGCAGACTGATATCTGTGTGGTGCCTTGTCATTCACAAGCAGAGTTACCTAGACGTACACATGGACAGCAGTACATGGAGTAAATTCGCCTTCTGCGTTGGCTGATGTCATACCACTCCATTAAAGCCGAACTACAAGGGCAGCGTGTGTCCGTCAGGCTGAATTACACAAACACAGGACTGATGGACTGCCTGGGGAGTTCAGTTGGAGCCTTTCATCTTCCAGTCCAACTGAACATCAGATGCACGGAGGAAGCTCCTGATGCCTGTAACAGCCATTATTCTCTCCCTGATACAATCTGTGTGGCACATATGGGAAACATGGTTATAACGGGTTTATAAAATCAATTCCTTCCCAATTTTCTGACTTTGTCAGTCAAGAAAATAGAAAAAATGTACTGACTGTTTATATAAGTCACAAATTAAAATATCTGAAGAGATGGATTTTATCTAGGGATGTCAAAGATAAATAAAACTACAAAGGCATTCTACCTTTTTCAGATTTCAATTTAGAAAAGAAATTGAAGAAATGTATTATCACAGTTTTGTGCTACTGTAAGTTAAGTCTATGACTTAGAATCTTAATAAAAAAAAGTAAATTACAAAACGTGTGCGACAGAATGTGGAAAATAGGTGTACATGGCACTTTAAAAAAAAAATCTTATATTTATATTGGTGTTGTGAAGTACTTTACAAGAAAAACTCAGGGAATATCCAGGTGATGATTTACATTTTTCATTGGTGTCTCAGAAAATAAACAATGCGAATGCGAGTGGTAATTCTTGTAAGGAGATCCTTCCCTTTCTCCCACCTCCTCCTCTTACACAGTGTCTGGGCTCCTCATGTTGTTGTTTATTGGACAGATGGATTCACTCCATCCAGTGTTTCCTCATCCAAAAGACCCGCGATCCGTATCCCAGGACCATCTGGCTGTTTTGTAGAATGTGAATGTGGTTCTCAGCATGACCTTGCTCTTCCACACTGCCTGATAAAATAAATAAACTAAACACAAAGAGACTTTACTGTCATGAAGGTTCTTAGTTTTTAATCTATCTGGAATATAATCCAAAATACTGCTGCTTTGTATTATTTTAGTTGTCGGATTATCCCTATGTTGTTGACTTTCTTTATATGAAGTACAACAGTAACCAGTCGGAAAATATATTGACAGTCGATTTACATAGATTATTCAAGTGGAAGCATTTGAACACTTACCTAGATATGACGGTGATTTTGACTTTCATTTCCTCCTGATTTAGGATTTTTTGTTTTTTACATAAAGTTCGGGAATGTCATTTTTTTGAGAACTCATAAATAAGACCTGGTGCTTTAAAATTGGGAGAGTACGTGTTTTTCTAAAATAGTTTCAACAGCGAACAAAACCCCAAATCGAGTATGAATTTCTCTAACTTAGCTACCTCGAACGTTTGACATATAGTCAGCGTAACTATGTCAAACGCTCGAGAAAAACAATAGTAGCTGCAATTTCCTGAAACCGTAAACTAAACTGAAAGCGTTTCGTTTCCATAGAAACAGGCTACTCCCGAAACCAGCACACACCAGGTTTGCTACGAAGGCCTCATATAAATTTATCAGTGCCATGTATCTTTATGCAGAGTGAATTGTTGTCTCGGGTTTAAACGGAAAGAATGATAGTGTTAAAGTCTGAAAAGAGAAAAATGTTTATAATGAGTTTATTTTCCGCTGGCCGCAGTTTGGCTAACGTTAGCTGCTTTAATGGAAAACTTAAAGAGACATCCTCAAGTCAGCAGCTTTTAATCTACGTGTAAAACGTCTAGCAATTCATTTAGATGAGCGCTTTTATGTCATTAGCAAGTGTTTTTTTTTTTTCTTCTTCTGCGAATAGAGATATATCCAAAATGTGGACACTTTGGTCTTTATTAAGAAATAATTAACAGCAGTAATTTACTTTTATTTCTTAAGATATCTACAAAAGTGTTTTGAACTGCAAAACTTTTCTGCTCAATATGACAAATTTCGATTTATTTGTATTATTTATATATATTTTTCATATATATCAGCTTGTTAAAATTTACATTGAATATACAGTATGTTAAAACACCCTCAATTTGTTCCATATCATTGTAATTTTCCAGAAACCATCCAAACCATTGGAAAACAAAATAAAAATGAGAATTATAATTGCCGAAGATCCAAACTGGTCCCTGGATTTGGTTCCCAGTTTGTCCAGCCTATGTCAACGATGCATTGCAGACACAATTGAAGGTATTTTTGTTGTACCCTATTAAAGAACAGCAACCTGAACTACGTAGCCTGCACTATATTAGAATTGTGTTGCTCTTTTTGTGCCTCTTTTTATGAACTAACCTTAAATTTAAATTTGTGCCTGTTACAGATCATCAGCATTTATTTGAAAAACTCACACCCCAGCTGAAAGATTCAATTCAGCCGAGGTTGTCTCTTTCCCTGCCTCTGCATGTGACTGCCAACCTGGTCCCTGACGGTGTGTTCTGGAAGCGGTGCTGCCAGCAGCGGTGGAACATCTGTGACATTTCTCACTATGGCCACAGCTGGAAACGAATGTTCTTCGAAAGGCACTTGGAGAACTTGATCGAACTTTTCGTCCCAGAGGAAACAGAGTTTAAGGTCATTCTTGATGTGCTCCCTCTCTGTAAAAATTATATCAAGAGGTTGAACATCACACAGCTGCTGCTGCCTTCAAGGAAGTTTGTGAAGGGGAGAGATGATGATCAGCATGAAGTAGTAATGCTTACTAATGAGGAGGAAGATGATATGGCAGCTAGTCATTTTGACTTTGGGATTGTGTTGACTGAGCTGATACACCTGGAAGAGTTCCATTTGGCGTATAAAATCAAACAATGTGGGATGAACTTTGAATGGTCAATGTTCCAAATAACCGACAGGGACTGTAGAGCCCTCACCACAGCTTTTAAAGCCTGCAAAACTCTAAAGGTAAACGCATTTCTCTCATCAGTTTATACACAATAGATTGCCATTTATTTTATTTGCAGTTCTGTAAAAAAAAAGAAAAAAAGTATCTTTTCATTTACACATTTTTTGTGGTATTCTTGCATGGCGCACACACACACACACACAAAAATAAATAAAAATTGTTGCCTCTGGAGAGGTCTTGTCACAGTTCGGACTTAAACCTGAACTTTCTGCTCTCTAAGCAGGTCATTTAAGCTCACTTTAGCAAAGATGATTGAGACTTCAAAGGTGGCAACACCATATTTCATGTTTAAGGGTAATTGCTTTTTCACATAAGTCAGGTTTGCTTAAATTACTTTTTTTCCCTTAATGAAAACTGTAATTTGTTTGTCTAATTGTAAAATTAGTTTGATGATCTGAAGCATTTAAGTGAGAAAAGTATAGAAAGAGAAGATATCTGTGAATGGCATGTCTACAAGCCCCTTTTTTTGGTATTTACACAGCTTTTGTGGTTAAAAATGTTAAAGTTTCTGGAACAGAACATTTACTTTAGGCTCAGTCTGAAAGCATAAAATTAAGATTTACAAATTCCGTGACATTTCCAGCTGTTTCCCAGATTTCTAGTCACTTTTTTGTGTAAGGTTTACACAGCTGTTGCTCAGTATAAGTTAGCTTTTTTATTTCTTCTTTAATATTACCATTCAATCAGCAGTTATGCTGACTATTTAAAGCCTCATAGTATGGTATTATGTGTCTGCAGGTTCTGAGGATTCGTCAAAGTCAAATTGACGATAAAAAGTGTCGCCCGCTGCTGAGATGCCTTATGGACCATCCTTCCCTGATAGAGCTCGACTTATCCCACAACATCATCAGAGATGCTGGTGCCAGGTCTGTTGCTGAGTTGCTCTCCAAGGGCCAACTGGAGAAACTCAACATTTGCAACAATGAAATCGACATCCATGGAGCCAAAGCCTTAGCTCAGGCTCTGTCAAACAATTCCACTCTACAGTACCTAAACATGCGTCTGAACCAGGTGAAGGATGAAGGTGGGGAGGCCATTGCCGAGGCCTTGCAGAACAACACGACTCTGAGATACCTGCACCTGGGAGGGAATGATATGACCTCCATAACTGCTGTTGTGCTGTCAAAAGTGCTGCAAAAGAATGAAACACTGAAGACCCTCAATCTGTCCTGCAACAACCTTGGAGAGGTAAGTTAACAAATCGTTATTATTTATCTCTTTAAAGCTACTTTATTTTTGCTCTTTTGTGAATTGAAGTAAACTTGTACCTCTTAAAAGGGTTAAAATAATTTTTAAACCTGTTCTATTTAACCATAATATTCATGTCTCAAGGCTTTGCTAAAGGTTTTACTACTACGTCAGGACAAATTTAGCAGAAAGGTGTGTGAAATATACTAAAGTACTTCCTGGATCACCAATAGCAGAAATGTCATGCATGTTAATCTTTCTCTGATGTACTACTTCAATTTAATTGATGTACACTGCTCAAAAAAATAAAGGGAACACTTAAACAGGTGTTTAACACTTAAAGTGTTCCCTTTATTTTTTTGAGCAGTATATTTTATAGAACTGTGATTCTACATGTTTCATGTGAAAATTTAGCCAGAAATGTTCTCACAGAATTTTTAAGTTCTCAAAGCTGTTTCTTTACACATTTTAAAACCCTTAATACTGAGGTTTACTAGCTATTTTTTATGGTGTTCAGGCTCTAACTATAGGAACATGGATGGATGCAATTTCAAATATTTTTCCATACTTTTCTTTTTCCACGCATATCAGTAACAAATTGAGGAAAAGTGCACCTGGGAGGTAATGATATGTTTGGCAAATTTATTAAAAATAGAAAACCAAGAAATGGCAATTCTGATGATTTTTCCCAAATTGTCATAATGAGGTATTTGTGCATAGATTTTTGAGGAAAGAGAATGTAGAAATACAATTTGGATTAAGGGCGTAACATAACAAAATGTGGAAAAAGTGAAGTGCTGTGAATACGTTCCAGATGCACTGTAAGTAGCTGGAAAACACCTTTATCATTAAAAACTTGGTTTATGCAGCTAAAGAGTAGAAAAGTAGCTTCCTTTGTTTTCACTTGATGACTGGTGCAGCCTGCACAGGCATGTCTGCTGGAAGTAACCAGAATGGCTGTGAAGTACAGGGGTTTTCAATTATTCATAGGCACGTGTGGAAAACATGTAGTAATGGAGAACAGAGTTAAGTATTTTCCCATGGGACACATTTCTGACTTTTTATCTCTCTCACGCTCTCTCCTCTCAAAGATTTCATGGCATACTGTATCTCTGTCTGGAAAACACTGCAGAGGATCAAAAGTCACCCACACAGCAGAAATGTAATACCATCAGTATCTGTGTCCTTGGTTCAATCTTTGTAAAAATAGAAATGGCTGCTTCTGTGTAAGAAAACCAACTATTTGTCACTGGTGGCAGCAGCAATATGCAGTTCTGAAAGTGTGAGCAGGGAGTGGTGATTATACAAGGTTGTCAAATGTGTCTTTAAAGCTGTTACATTCTGGGATGTATCACAAACATTGTGTTTCTTTGTTACATCACCAACAGTACATGTGCGTCTGTGTCTTGTGTTTGTGCAGATCGGAGGTAAAGCTTTGGCAGAGGCGATGGTTCACAACAGCACTCTAACAGAATGTGATATCCGCCAGACAGACATTGATGAGACTAATTCTGCCTCCATTAACAAGGCAATTTGGGACAATCAGTGTGCAGACTGGGATAAGGAAGTTCAGCAGAGGAGAAAAAGTACCATCTATCTTTAATACAAACCTGCATTTATCAGATACAGAGTCTTACTCCATATCTGTATCTTAAACCTTCTTTCAAACACTACTTCATACACTTTTAACTTTAATTTTAAGGATAATTTTAACCTGCCTTTCTGAATTTTAGGTTTGTTTGTTAGATGTTTTTTAAAATGTAGCATATTTGTGGTTAAAAAATATTTTTAGCATATAAATTTATGAACCAAACAAACCATTCTGCAGGATTTCTAATGCTGTAAGTATGTGTTCACATTAACATTGAAAATGGTGACAATTTAAGGCAAAGTAACTTGAAAAAGTGAGCCAAAGCTTGGAAAAAGAGGCTATATCACCACAGCACCATGAACGTGCATCATGCTGTGCAGGAACAAGTAACAAAATCTGAAAATGTTTGACACTTTGTTATGAGGCCTAATAAACAAGAAAAGGTTATAGTACCTTAGGAAAAACTCACCATTACATTTTGACACACAGATTTCAATGTATTGCAACTGGGACAACAAAAAGCTCATGATTTTTAAATGGAAAAAAGTGATACAGAATTTTCAATATATTTTACAAATAAAAAGCCTGAAAAATGTGGCATGCATTGTCATTTCTGACGCCCCTCTATAAATGTAATTTAATCTCAGTATGGATGCAGCACTTTTGTGACAAACACACCAGAAAGTCAGCTATGAGTCCTGCTTGGCATGTTTCTAGCAGAATTTTTTAACAATTCATACTAAAATGAACTGTTCAAAACTGCAAAGCTACACAAATATGGCTATCTACAAAAAAACAGAAAGTCCTGAAAACTAACTCTGCAGAGAACCCCTCCAGTGAAACATGGTGGTGGCAGAATCATGATGTGGCGTCTGTCAGACTTGATGGGAAGGATAATAACAAAAGCATTATGAAATAACATCGAGTCACCCTCTCCTCGTTACAATACAGATAAAAACAGAACTGATTTAGTGAGCATTTTCATTTATTGAAATTTTTATCCAGTTTTGAACAGATATTTGGTATTTAGTCCTCATGTAACATCAAGGCAGCTTTGTGGTGATACTGAAATACACAAAAATGTTTTCACTCAACATTTTCAACAGGTAGTAAATCAAGTAGTGCGATTCATGACAGTAAATAAACATAAATTATTTTAACCTTCCCAAAAAAAAAAAAAACAAAGGTAAAAGAAATATAACCTCAATGACTCTTAGACAAAAAGACCGTGCTGTAAGTGTTCAAGTGTGAATGCACCATCTTTTGCCGCCATTTCAAACATGGCAGCTTACCTAGCTGAAGGAGTGCATTCAAGTGATTCATAAGTGTGGTTAAAGGAATAAAAACTACTCAGAAGATTAATTAAAGTTCACATGAAGTTGGTATCAGCTGTGTTGCACTAAGGATAGAATAGCTTGTCAAGATTAAACACCTGGATGTCAAAAGTTTCTCCTGCTGCTATGGCCTCAATGTTTCTGTGTGTGAGCGAAACATTCATCTAAAGATCCACAAGAACAGTCATTATTCTCAACTCTATCTTATTTACAGTACAAAGCCTCTCTGCCCTACATACAGCAATTTATACAGATATAAAAAGATGAGCCCCAAAGCATTCTGGACAGAAACAGTACAATCTATTGCTACAAACTAATATGCTTGCCAGACACAATAAAGGGTTTAGTGCTTTAGATGACAAAATCTTTTATTCTAACAGAGGAAAGCTATTGGCCTTTCAGGCTGGCTTATGCACCAAGCAGATTTTGTTTGTCACATTTAATGTAAACAATGCACCCGTAAACAAATCTCCTCAAATAATTTTTTTTTTTTTACAAATAACCATAATCAGACATCGCGATCATTATGGTTGGCTTGGCCGACTGATAATAAATTAGAAAATGGGATTGGATAATTTATGTAGTGGTCATCAAATTTAATTGGTTTTAGCCTAATTCATGTTGACATGACCCAACCCTTCACCACTCAGACATTTTTGTTGAAAATTAAAATTATATTAATCTACATCAAATATTTTTATTTTGCATTAGCTGAAGATGGTAACTTGCAACAATTACATAGATGGCATGCTGTGACCCTTTAATTGTGGGACATTTGGGTTTTACATTCCCAATGATTGCTCCTATAAAAAAATACCCTAAATACATTAAAAGTGCTAACAACTAGCTGTTATTTAAGCCAATAAAACTGTATTTCTTTCCCTTTTAAATGTCCTAAAGCTAAATAAGAAAGTTCACAAATAGCGTTTGTACAGTCTCTCTGTTAGCCACAATGATGTTATCTGTATGGCAGCCATATTGGGCATTGAAATTGGACACTGTCTTTGACTTATGGAGTTTCAATTTAGACTTCAGGGGATGTTTGATTTGATTCTTCCATGTTGGAACTAGAAAAACACAACTTCTGCACAACTTCACTCGCATCACAATGAAAAGAGAAAGAAATGTCAGCAGGAATGTTGTTGCAAGCAAACTCATTGTCTCACACTATCCTGAGGTTGGCGGGACTTGCATAGGTGCTATTAATACAATTGAGGTTTGAAAGAATCTTTAATCCAGCCTCAGTTCTTATTTTTTATGTATTTTAGGTATTGCTATTAAGCTAGTTCCAAACATAACACCTCATGTGGAATACTGTCAGTGACAGATTGAGCACAGACAAATACCGTTAATGGATTAGTACGTGATGAGAAGGACAGTGTCACTGACAGCAAACTGATTTAAATGAATAAGAAACCCCTTTGTATTCAAAGTTATTGACAAACTATAAATATCCTTTTGATATTTTACTACTTTTGTGTGTTACAACTCACAGCTACTGAAGAAGGATAAAAAAGGCAAACTACACTACGTTTACACTCAATGTCGCTAAAAACCTTTAGCAATTGCAATGTTATTCTTCATATTTTACATTTAGAAAGGAAATCTTCACATTACAGGCCTGTGCTCTTATTTTAGGTCTATGCTATATCATATATGTTTTGGTTGTCCTTAGGGATAAAAGGAAGTACATCTAAGTCTTGTTTTCAGGTAATCCTGTCATCTTATTGAATGTGTCACTAACAGTGTCAAGTCCAGGCCTGTTTTTAGAGTTACATGACAAGCTTTCTGGCTGCCTCTCTGATATGCATCAGCAGCAGCGCAGAGCTCACAAAACAATATCTGTGTTACATTATCTTGAAAGTCATTTTTGATTTATTTATCGTCTTATGAAAAACACGAGAAAGAGCGTTTGACCCGACTTATAGGAAGATGCCATTTTCAACAACGATGACATCAGAAGACCAACGTCTCTGTGACATACCACAGGCTGTTGTTCTGTAGTTTTATTGGGTAGAAGCTGAGATGAGATGGTTCAGATTGCGAAAGCGGATGTTTCTTGGAAATGGTTGATGTTAGGCACTTAAACGAAGAGGTAGCCTGAGTAGAACTGTCAAATGTGAAATAAAAAAAGACACAGTTTGAATTGATGATTCTGTTTAGAGTTCTCATGTCCTTCATCCACTAAATTATTCATCCTCCTCCTGTTCTGTATTTGGCATGGAAGGGAGTATAATGTCATTGCAAACATGCTGATTTCCGTTCACTAGATGCTTTATCTCTACCAGACACTTAAATGGGTTTTTTTTATCTGTGCTGACCTTGAATGAATATGTCCACAATTTGAGTTTTATTTCGATTTTCTATGTAGGCTTGACTGATGAGCTCATCAGAGGTGCATTTTATAAGGAAACTGCTGAGTTTCATTCATGTCTGTATTTTTCCTCGTGAGTCACATGACTCATGCAATGTGTATGTCTCTATTAATATCTCAGTGTTGTTTCACTTGTGCATCAGTAACGTATTGCAAATTTTTCACTTCTTATCAAACTCCTAATTTGTCCGAATTGAAGAAAGATTACCAAGACACTCATTCACCAATGTGACATTTCAAAGTAGACATTCGATAGAGTGCTGAGAACAGCTTGGTTGCTGTTCAGAAGATTGCAGCCAAACTTATCAGAATCTTTTTCTTTTTTATCTGTACCAGTAAAGGTCTGAACAAATCTTGTTATAACCTGCTGGTTAATCTTATGGTAAAGACATACAGACTGCCAAGGAGGTATTCATATCACTTGAATGCTTCATATTTTTTTACATTACAAACTTGAAAACTTCAGTGTTTTTATTGGGATTTTTTGCTATAGACCAAGACAAATTAGTGCATAATTTTGAAGTGGAAGGAAAATGATCATTTTTTTCTACAAGTAAAGTATTAAAAGTGTGGTATGCAAGGATCCAGTCCTCCTAAGTGAATGCTGTGATTACAGCTAAGTCATTTGGGAATATCTCTCTACCAGCTTTGCAAACTTAGAGACTGACATTTTTGCTCATTCACAGTCAGACTGAATGGTTAGTGTTGGCGAACATAAATCTTCTAGTCTTGCCATAGTTTTTCAATGGGACTTAGGCCATAAATATGCTATGATTTAATCAATTTCCATATAGCTTTGGCTGTATATTTACTACTCTTATGATGAATTGATGAGTGCTTAAAGTGATGTTCAAAGTTTGGGACCTAATCCTACATTAAAATTCTCCACAACGTTTTTTTCTGACCTGTCTATGTGCAGGTGTTCAAATCCAGTCTGGAGCCTTTTTGCATATAATTTGCATGTCCTTGGGTTCTCTTCAGGTACTCCTGCTTCCTCCCTCTGTATGAAAACATGCAAATTAGGTTAAATGATCAAAGTGCTCTTAGAATGGCTGTGAGTCTGTGTATGCATGAATCTGTCATGATGCCCTGAGACGGACTGGATTGTCCTCGCTCTACACTGCCTGTACAAAATGGTGGATGGAGGATTTTCCTTCCACTTCACTGTCATGGACTAACTTGTGTTGTGCTGAAGTTTTGGATTGTAATGTGGCCAAAATATGACCACATTTTGGTCACATTTTGACCAAAATGTAAGTACTCACTTACATTTTGGTCAAATGCAATTACATTTCACCAAAATGTAAGTGTAAGTACTCACTTAGCATACTCACAAAGCATTGTAAATGTACACACCCTCGCAAGCCAGGGTTAAAGATGTTTCTCAGCCTCAGTTTGTGTCATCACATTGGGCTAGCTGTGAGTCAAAGGGACGTCTCCACACAGGAGCCATTCCTGTGCAAAGAGCGGTGGTCGTGATTGAGACATCCTTCGTTGCGATGCACAATGAGCACAGGAAAGCACAGAGCGTCCTGATAGGCCGGAGGGTTCTCCTCATTAGTCTGCTGACCTGACAGACAGCGAGTGCTCTCGGTGGGACAGGACTGCTCATTCAGGCTCCCACTGCTCCTCCACAGGCAGCTCCGCCTGGACCCATACAGCCGGCCTAGGGAGAAGCGACTGGCGCTGAAGGGGATACGAGGGCTTGCTGTGTTGCAAATGCTCAGGGCGCTGCGGGAGAAGATGGAGGAGCTGCTGATGGCGCGGTGGCAGCGTTCACAATTCTGCCTGAAGCTGCCGTACCGTCCACTTGTGGAGTAGCTGTTGCAGCTCCCAGAAAGCTGGGCTAGATCCATCAGGACTGCCTCCGAGTAGCTGGGCACCAGCTGCTGGTTGGAGCGGATGTGCCACTCTAGCTCCGTGCTGTCGATGGTGTTGACCCGTGGGATGTGTCGGCAATACGGACGCTCCTCGGATGGCGTTGCTGGCACATAGTCAAAGCCGAATAGCTTCTCTACGTGGTAGTGCACGCAGGCTGTACGGTACTCCGTCAGCACTCGCAACGGCCAAGAGAAAGTGAACGCAGCTGCCACCCAGAAAGCAGAGTTGGAAGCATACCAGGGAGGATGGTTCAGGTCAGAAAAGGCAATCATGTGCTCCTTAAAGTCCACATTCTTTAAGTGCATCCCCTCGCGGGCCTCCATGTAATCATCCAGGCCCTCGTTTTCTGTAAAGAAGCGAGCCCGCTGCGTCAGGTAGGTGTTTT